>NC_056749.1:463640501-463940501 GCF_019279795.1 Protopterus annectens
GACAATATAAGACAGAGAATAGCTGGAGTTTTTTGAGTCTGTCCATGTAGGACATGTGTTTAAGGCCTAGGATCCTCTTTGTGAGGTACTTTTGTGGCCTTTCCAGCTGTTGCATGTGTCTAGTGAAGTACATGACAAATGGGGCATTGTACTCGATGATTGGCCTAATGAGCGAAGAGTAGAGAGAGATGATGACCTCCCTCTTCCCGGATGCAAAACCCTTGTTAATTAAATGTGCCACATAGAAGGACTTCCCGACCACTGTGGCAATGTGGTGGTCGAACGAGAGGTTTTTCTTGGGTTCCTAAAAACAGAGGTGGCTAACTTCACACCACCCATGTCAATGGAAAATAGATGCATGACTACCAAATCATACACCAATGCACTGTATGAACATCAACATAAATGCATGGAAGTTGCCATACCCAACAGAACCAAGATGTTCCCCTCCAAAAAAAGGAAGTCAATCTGGTGGTCCTCTGCCATTAATAAGCTCTACAACAGAAGGAAGAAAGTGTTGCAGAAAAAGGTGAAGTCCCAAGACCAGAAAAACACCCTTATCAGCCTCAACAAAAAGTTGAGATCCCTTATCAAACCATCTAAAGCCAGCTATGAAGGCAGAATTGTGGCAGACACTAAAAACAACCTCAAAGCCTTCTATAGTTATATCAAGAATCTCCATGGCAATACCAAGGTTTGCTCTGAGTTACTTCACAATGGTATCTGCTATACTGAGCCAACAGATATTGCCAACATACTAGCTGACAGATTCAATGCCAACTTTACCCCTCTCTCCCACCCTAAAGGACCAATCACAATACCAGAGGAATGACAGGCACCCAGCATTACTGCAGCATAGGTTAAAGCTGCATTGTCCAAGGCCAAGAATGCAGCTTCCATGGAACCTGACAACATCCATGGATGTGTTCTACATAAACTACAAAGTGCACTGGCACCACATCTGTGTGCCCTGTTCAACCACAGCCTTACCTCAGGCTTTGTCCCTACCGAATGGTGCACTGCCACAGTCATCCCTCTCCATAAAGGGGGAGCGACTACAGACCCTGGGAATTATCGCCCCATTAGCCTGACAAGTCTGATATGTAAGGCTATGGAGCACATCATCATGGACCTAATTAACAAGGATATAGGGAATCTCCAAAATCTAGATCCCACACAATTTGGTTTTGTGAAAGGTAGATCATGCCTGCTCAGCTTGGTGGACTTCTTTTAGTCAGTCACCAGAGCTACACTGACTCAGAATGCCCACGTTCACCAGGGTAATAGGAGAAAGCACAGGGAACTGACCTTTAGACATGCCAGGAGGGATGGTCATTATTACTAAGTACTGGAGCTGTTTCCTTATATATTCCTTTTGCAGGAAAAATATCACTCAAGGTGTTTGAGTCTGTACAGGTCACTGCCAAACACCTGAGGGGAAACTAATACGGAGAACCTGAAAATTTAAGGATGAAGTATTTAGGCAGATATTCTAAAGTTAGGAAGAAATTAAGCAGTACTTACTGAAAAATAAAGAATTAGCTTGTCAAGATTGATGAAAAGGGGGGAGTCACATAAATGGCTACTGCCTGGCTACTACTAATGCTGGTCTCAGCACAGCTTCACTCTGTTGGGATACAATACTCCTTTCCTTCTTCTCTCACCAGAAGAAAAAGTTAGCACCAATCCTATGAAGAGAAGCAGGCCATGGCCTGTTTGTTGATCCACAGTCTTGCCCCAAATGATACAAGGGTCTGCAGGCTTGTAGCCTTTTTCTGGTAGATGCCTTGAATAGCAACCAGACCAATCAGGTACGTTAAGCACAGACACTCACTCTCCAACCAGAAAGAGCCTGGAATCAATGCACTCTGCTCCTACTCTCACCAGAATCAGAATATGAGCACAGATTCCAAGCTGTCACCTATAAAACAGTTATTAAGCTTTCTGGTGATCAGCAGTCTCCAGGAAATAATGCAATTGCACTCCTTCTCTCACCAGGAGAAAACAGAAGCACTAATCCCAAGATGACTACTGAGAGGCAGAATGTAGGCTCGCCAATAACTGGTGATCTTGCAATAGGTAACGTAAGTTTTACCTGTCTAAAAAGTTAAATTTTAGTGGAGAGTCACTATTGTTAAAAGAGCAAGATAGATTGAAAGGGGGTGGTCACTTTTGTATTCTGGTACTATGGAATACAGTAGGATGGCCAATAAATTTTAGTAGTTGAAGGGGAATGATTTCACAAAATGATAATTTTGTGCTTACTCACACCAGCCAGTAAAAGCAGAGAGGAAATGAGATATATGGTCAAATTAATGCGTATATATCATAACATCAACAGCTTAGGTTGTCGAATGCTAAATCATTGACATCTAAGAGTCAAACGCTTACAATAGCGAACGGCCACATCATCGAATTTTTTCCTCGGGAAAGAATTCGGGTGGCCGTTCATAAACAAAATAAATAAACACACACAAACATAGTGGGGGGGCTTCGTCCCCACACTCCCCCCAACTAGATATACCAACTCCGACATTGCTCTACAATGGGGGAAAGGGCAAATCCCCGATAATGGCCACGCAAATTCTTTCCCCGAGGAAAAAATTTGATGATGTGGCCGTTCGCTATTGTAAGCATTCGATGCTTAGGTGTCGATGATTAAGCATTCAACAACCTAAACTGTCGACAATTCAATAGGAACCCAAATTAACATAAGGGGCAGGCAACTAGAAAGACAGTGGTGTTTAAGAACACAACAGTAACCGGGTGTGAGGGTGTGAAAAATTTCTGTCTGACTCACAAGAGAGAGAGCTGTGGTCTCTTTTCAAGTTTTAATATGGAGTTAAAAGCAGAATACAAGTAAAACACAGTGTAAAGAAAACAAATCACAGTATACAAAATAGAAAAAGGCAATAAAGTAATATAAAATACAACAAATAAAAAGCAAACTAACCTTTCTCTCATACCAAACTGTAGCAGAGTCTGGTTGAGCCTTTCCAGTAAGCCACATGAACCACAAAGCATTATAGAGACTGATGAAGTGCACATCACATGGGATAACCCATTACCAATAATTCAAAAAAAATAGATGCGAGAAAACCAGATATAGTAGTCCATGAAAAAAAGATAAAATAGCACTGATCATTGAAGTTGCTACACCTAGCGATCAAAGTGTCTCATGTACAGAGAGACACCAAGTCATAAAATATCAGGATTTGCATTGTAGGTGAAGCATTTTTGGCTAACATCAAAGACTGAAACAATAATAATTTCATAAACTTTAGTTATGACTCAGGAATCGGGTCCATTCTCATCATGGTATTAAAACCCAAAAGATTTGGAGAAATCAAACTGGCAGAAACTAAGAAATCCAGAGCTATCTGAATCTTAGCATTCTGAAATATGGAATTTTATCTATATTAACTTAACTGAACAAAGGAATGTTTATATTAACCCAGCCAAGGAAATCTAAATGTGCTGCTGCTCAATGCTAGAAGTCTAAACAAGAAACTCTTCTCCCTACAAGTTCTCCTTACTCTTGAGAATGTTGATGCAATCACTGAGACATTATTTAAAGTCATGAACAGCAGAACAGCAGTGCAAGGCTATAATGTCTTCTACACATTTAGACAAGCTACTACACATACAGGGACTAAAGGTGGAGGTGTCTTAATCTACATCAAAAATAAATATACCTCATGGCTGATCAAATAGGACAATGCACTTGAGCTTTTCCATGTTCAAATCACCATAGGAAAAATTCCATACCACTTCCTTGGGAGCTATAGGGCACCCTCTATAACTCAGGAAACCCATACCATGTATTTAAACTTATTGGAAACACTCACCATCCAAACCAATACCATAATCGTGGGTGACTTTAATTACCTCACTATTAACTGGGAAACCTATACAACACCAAATGCATGGGTGAGAGATTCCTGGGTTTTGTAAACACAAACTTCCTGGACCAGATTGTCAATATGTCGACCAGGGTGCAAACATACTGGATCTGGTCCTCATTAATATGGGGGAATGCTGCACACCCCCTTAGTGTAATGCCTTCTCTGGTAAGGTCAGACCACAGAATGGTCTCCTTTGAAGTAAAAATAAAACCCAGAATCCCAACTAACCCTGAAATGTTCAGGAACTACTCTTAAGGTTAACTTCCCACTATTAAGTGATAACCTGACAAGCCACTGTAAACCCTGAGAACACTGCTGCCTATGTGGAACTGTTCACAGAAACCCTATATAAGCGTGTTAATACCTGAATAAAGACAGCTGTATCCACCAGGAAGAAGTACAGAACTAATTAAAACAAAAACCAAGAAAGCAACAAAGCACAGTACAACCACCACGGCAAGCAGAATAAAAATTCAAGGAGACTAAATAAGACTGTATTTATTAGATACAGGCTTATTTAGTCTCCTTGATTTTTTATGCTGCTTGCCGTGGTGGTTGTGCTGTGCTTTGTTGCTTTCTTTATATATTTATTTGGCACAGTTAGACCCTTAGTCATTGGTGTTGGTTTGGTTTACATAAAAGAAAAACAAGCCACTGTGTTGGAATCACAACATCAGCTGACTATATAATCGATCCCGGGACTGCTCTTTTATGGCATTTACATCTCCGAAGTCAAGGCCAATGTTAAGTGCCTCTGGATGATTTCAAATTAGGAGCAGTCACAGAATCCCACACAAATACAAATGTTCTCCAGGAAGGGCTGACACAGACAACTTGTGCCAGTGCCATGGACTAATATTAAAGGCCAAGAAATGCATAATAGTATCATTCAGGAAGTCATCTACCCCTGGTAACTATCACATTGACAACAACACTGCTAAGCGCTGACCCAGTGTAGTCAGGGACTCTGGGGCATATGGCATCTAGGTCCATGGAAGTCGTTTTTACACTGCATTCAGCATTCATCACACTTGTCATTGAATACAGTGCCCCCTTTGGTATATACCTAACCAAGCACCTGCAACAATCAGAACATCTAGAGATTCCCCTCTAAAATAATACAGGGTACGAGTAACATGTCCTGTGCAGACCACCTCAAAGCTTTGTTCTTGTATTCTGTCTCCTACAAGTTGTCAAGGGGCAATCTATGACTGGCATACAAGATATTGTCAGACCCCAACCTGATGGATCTCTTGCATACTAAAACAAACAACACCAGAGTTACTCATTCTAAAGACATAAACCTTGCTTGTGATGTAAATAGGACCTGCTGAAGAGACAGGTACGTATTCCAGAGACTACTCCTTGTCTGGAACAGGTTCCCCATCCATGTGAAGCAGAGTTCCTCCCTAACAAAATTCAAGTGTAACTTGGACAACTGGATGGGGAACAGGAAATGCAGCCCTGGTTTGTCACCTATGTCTGTAAAGGACACAGGTAACCTGTAAATGTTTCATCTCCCAAGCCCCTGCTTACACTTATCAAGGGTACCAAAACTTGTCAGATATTTGTGATGCTTGGGTAGGCTTAAAAGGGCCCTTGCGGTCATTAGCCTAGTACATACCTATGAATACCTATGAACCTATATGGAAGAGTATGTGTGAGGGAGTCATAGCCAAATTCAAAGGTAGTTCAGGGGAATAACAATCATACTTGACAAGTAAATAAGCTAGTCAATTAATTTATCCAGATTAATCTGAAAACCTGAAATATAAACAAAGTGTTGTCCATGGAAATCAGAACCCATTTTAAACAGATGGGAATGTCAACTAGGTTAGCTTGTGTGTATAGATAGGCTTCCCATAATTCTTTTTTCTAAAATTATGAAAACAGGGGACCTTTTCAAGCATCACCGAAGAGGAAAAATGGGCTAGCTAACTTCTTTGGTGTCCACTTGAGCTATTATAAAATAAATTGCAACATTTCAGAAATTTGGGGCCATAGCCATAATGCTAGAAAGACTACCAAACCTTGTCTAACCTGAATGGTTCAGAAGCTTTATGGAGGTCATGCATATGGGCAACATGTACTGTCTGTGGCAGTTAACAAGTTGAGAGATAATTGTGTAAAACTTTACCAGATTAGGCCCCTCCTTACAATGTTTAGTAAATCCTCACAGGATGGTGCTAAAGCAAATTTGGCATGAAATATCGATTCTTATTGGTAAAGTTTTTACCAAAATCATAACTTCGATTGGGAGAAGGTAAACAATGCTAGAGGTGTCTGGCAGAATAGTTTTAGGTTACCATACATGCTACTATCACTATCTCAAGCTACCTCATTCTGGGGAGGCACCTGCACACACTCCCACAATAGTACAGGCATTCTGGTGGTAACATCTTTCTACATGGTATAGAGAGCTCATGTCTGGTTGCATTTTGCATTGTTCAGTGTTATAACAGATCGAGGGAGTGAAGCACAACACTCCTTTCCTGCTCTGATGTCTTCCTTAATCCTAATAGTGGAGCAGGTTTCATTGCTTTTTTTGCAAATTAAGTGATCTGGATATAGTCATGTTTCCTTTGAGTGAAATATGTAGTGGACAGTAGCTGTACTACGTTTCTAGTAATGGTATAACTTCCAGAGTAAAACACCCGTGTAATCAGCAAATTTCTTTACATTGATTATTCTGTATAGGTTTGGTGATATCTGAGATCACCAATAATTTGCTGATCGCAACATCTGCTTGCCTGGGTTGCAGAGATTGTTTTCCATTATTTTTTCCAGTTGGTCTGAAACTGTAGTGTCATATCTTTGTAATTTAGCTTCACAATGTGCTCCAGAATTTGCACGTCTTTGTGCCATAACTAATAGTGCGGGCCTTCATCTGCACTTCCAACTCTCATTCTGGGACCATGTTTTAACTCAAGGGACAGCAAATAAGATTAACTTATAGCTGTACATACCACAACCACTGACAAATAGTTAAAAAGTGAAGTAAAAATGCTGTTTATTATCTAAGGCTTAAATGACCTTCCTAGATCAAACAGAGGGCTGGAAATAGGTCAAACAGTTGATTCAGGAATAGCTAAAATATGAGATTTTTAAAGAGGTCATTCAGAATTTAAGAAAAAAATCATTTTCATTTACACTCTCAGAATCTTCCTCAGGAATCTACTGTTAATAGACAACAAAAATGCTAGGCAGCAATGCTTAGGAATACATGGTAAGAACAATAATTGAAATGATGATATAAAACAGATGAATCATATCTTCTAATGGTACAATTTTCAGTGGCTGTCTGATAAAATGTAATTTGTGTAAAAGTCTTGTTCTATTTCACTTGCATTCACTTCTCTAATGAATATTCAGACTACAGATCCAAAAATGGCTTCATTAGCTAATCTCCAAGTCACCCCTGCCTGCATTTGTCAATACCAAACATAATGCAGCAGTCACTTTCTTATTATACCTTGCAGATACCACTGCATCCCATGCAACTGCGAGACTCTTGCATATCTCCACATCATCCTGTTTCACATCTCATTTCGTCTACAGGGTTCTTTAAATGATATCTCACCACACACTAAGTCATTAATGTGCAAGCCAGGTATATCTCTGAGTTGCATTAAAACATCATCAGATGATCTAGACTTGATTTCCTTTCACAGTTACTATACGACCAACACTTTTCCCACTGGAAAGTCACTTCTCAGTGCCATCCCTGAAGAAGAGCAGGTGAAGTCTTTTGTATCCTTAACAAATTTCCCCTAGTTCATATAAACATACTAACTTGGGACTTCCTTGAAAAAAGTTCATAAGGGGATCTTCCCAGTAAATAAAAGTCAATAAGTAAAAATAAAATAAATGAGCAAAATATAAATCTCTTACCAAACAAGTTAAGAATAAGTAAGTAAATAAATACATAAATAAATAAAACATCTTCCATGACTCCAGGTATTTCTACAGAGAAATAAATTATTTAATTGGAAGAAACCAGGGCTCACTTTAAAAATATTATAAAAGGGCACCCAGCTCCAAAGCACATATCCTAATTCTAGGTTTTGCATTTTTTTTATTTTTATGGCATTAACAAGTGACAAATAGTAGCTATAATGACAGAGAAGGCTGCCTACCTCTAGTTTATCAGGGCAATTGAGACATGAATCTCTATTTCTTATGCCTGTACCTTCAGTACCTCATTCATGTCTGGCTAGGTCTTTGACATCAGGAACATTGCTAGTATTAGTCGTATCCCTCCTGAATTGTTTTCTAGTTCCTATTCTCCCAGTGGTCTCTGGCAAAGCTACTGGAAGCTGTTGCTATTAACTATTTGATGGAGCATAAATATAAACATGAAATGTTACATGAAGAACTTCATGGGTTTTGAAAATGGCACAACATATCTACTGACTTTTATTATACTGCCAACCTCATATATAATGCTAGAGATACTGGTAACCTTCCTGGTTTAGTTTTTGTTGACCTAGTAAAAACTTTTGATTTTGTCTCATTGGTACTCCTTCTAAGTTAGTTAGGTAGCTTCACTCCATAGGCCTCCAGCTGCTTGAAGATTGTGATACTGGACATACCTTTTAAAGAATTAGTGGACATCACCATCTGTTCCTCATTAACTGTATAACAGAGGCTCCCCAAGTATCTGCATTTGGTGTTTTGTGTTCTCCTGGTTTATCAGTTCTTTTACAGATGACACCCCTACATCAGGCCTAGTTATGCTGAGGCTTATGAAGCCTGTGACTCAGATTCATAGGGTGATGGGTGAGCCTTATTTTGTCCACTTGTTACTTTACTTTTTTCAGCCATGGAAGTATGATGCAGCTGGCAATCAACACCAAGGTTCTATTCCACCTAACTGTAAACAAGGTAAAACGGTTAGTAAACATTGAGTATAAGTAAAGACCAACAGCTGTGACTTGGCCCATGAATGGATGCAGTGAGTTTAAGTGTATTCCACAGATCATTCTTTTTTGTTCAGATCTTGGTGTGTAGCAAGGAGATGTAACATAGACCAGCCAATGTGACCTTGCTACAACTCTCAAAGATATCAGGAAAGTATTTTTTTATTTAAACTAATTCATCTGTGTGGCTTTAAACTACATTTACAGCTAATTTGTTAATATTGTTTTTTGTGCCAAAGTTTCTGTTCATTTGGGACACTTTTTGGCTTTTTTTGCTAGCGAGAATAGAAATTTCTGGTGACTTTTTAAGTATAGCTTTTAAATTGTGCTGCGCAGCAGGATCTGCTGCTCTATTTGGCTGGATTTGCAGTTTCTTTATTACTGAAACTGAGAATTCAACATATCCTGAATTGGATGGATTTTTTTACTTGATTTACTAAGTTTAAGAAATTTATTTTAAGCTTTATAACAGTTAATACCAGTACTATGTTCATATTGTTTCAAATCTGTGGAGTATTTTTGTATAGTTATTTTACTGGGAACACTTGGTAGAAAGTTTCTTACAGTGTTGTTTTTTTTGGGCTAAGTGTGTGACACTTGGCTTAGTGAAACCTTGAGGGACTCTGCAGATTTTGTCTTGCTGACAATTAAATAACACTTAGCAATATCCTCAATTAAGTCATAAATGTGTTACTTATACCAGCCTTAAAGATATTACTAATATATGTGCAGACAAACAGTGCTGACTTCACACCAGGAAAAGTCATTGAAGTTCCACAAATTCCTGAGTCCCTTCCTCTCTTGCCAAGATTATTATGGAACATATTCTAACTGCTTTCTCCAAAGCCCAGGTACCAACCTCTTTGGACTCCAACAACATACCTGCTTTATTACTTAATAGCACCGACCACTCCTAAAACTGCTCAGCTTAATCACCCCCACAGGGTACGTTCCTGAGGAATGGAAAATGACTTTCATTATGCCTGTCCTTAAAGGGAGTCCCACCTCAGATCCGGAGAACTATAGACCTATCAGCCTAACAAAACTAATCTGCAAAAGTCATGCAGCATATTAAATCTGATTTCATAAGCTCCGATATAAAATACTCTTATTGCTCTAAACCCACATGAATATGGTTTTGTCAAAGGGACAGAATGTCCATTGAATTTAATAAAGTTTTTTGAAAAAGACACTGAAGCTGTAGGCAGCAGCTATGTAGTTCATCTAGTATACCTGTATCTGGCTAAGGCCTTTGACTCTGTTCTCTATATCAGAATTGTAAACAAGCTTAAAGGCTGAAATGTAGCCCCTTATGTTGTAACATACATGCCAATCTGGCTGGCTGACTGATAGAACCCATATAGTTAAAGCAGTACATGCCACCTTAGAAAGCAAATGTAACTAGTGGTATTCCTCAGACCCCTTCTGTTCAACATTTATTTATTGGGCCTCCAAACCACTAACACTGATTTATGGCTAATTATATTTACCGATGACTGCAAGCTGGGTGCTGTCATTAACATACCTGATGCTCCGCTACTGCAGAAGGGCCTAACCCAAACAAATCAATGCTGTATCAGAAAGAGGCTTAAATTAAATGCAAAGTAGTATAGCATTGTCACCTTTGATAAACAATACACCTCAATATCAGATTACAGTACAGACAGCACCCCACTCCAGGAAGATACTGTCTTCAGAGATCTCAGCACCTTTACAGAAAACTCTGTATCCTTTGACTATCACATGTCAATCGTAGTCAGAAAATCCTTCTGTCTAACGTAATTAATATCTAAAGAAATCTCATCCTGGTCAAAAGAAGATATCATTCACCTATACTTTGCTCTGATCAGAACAATTACAGAATACAGTTCCCCTTTCAGTATGTATATAGCCAAACATGTCATGCAGCTAGAAAGACTTAGAAGGTTCCTAACTAAAAGATCAGCAGAGTAAATACCATCACCTACCAAGACAGGTTTGAAGCTTGTTTCTATGTCTCTTATAAACTCCTGCTAAGTTACTTATATCTAGCTCGTTGTGATGTTAAGAACTCATTCCTGCTTGATCTCCTACACCACCTCAAAAACAAATGGCTTCACAATCACGCAAACTAAGAGTTGAATATACATCAACAAATAAAGACATGCTAGTGGGATAGATTTATTATTCAGTGTGTCTCCCCCATTAAATGTACAAATAATTCTCCTGGAGACTAAAGGTGTGTTTCAGCAGCTCCACGAGAATTGCAAAATGTGAATCTGACTCAAACAAGCCATAACTATTTATATATTTAAAATAATGCAGTATTCAACAGTTTGCTGTCTGCTAAAGGCCTGATATCTATTCAGATGACAGTCTAGCAATATTTATTTCCATCAACACCCTGTTTATCTAACAATGCCTCATTCATTTTACAGCTGAACAATACAATTTTACTTCCCTTTTTTAATTTCAAATGGAGGTAGCAGCGGCATAACATCTAAAAGAATTCTGTCTGAATAAATCCATCCTAACATTTCTGCCTAATGAATTCCCTTTAACACTACCATCTCTGAAATAATCTTCTGCTACACATAAGTGTGATACCCCTTCTTTCTTTAAGGAAAACTTTGATGACTCCATTGGTTTACATAAATTTGCTCTGGGCATGACTTGTTTTGCCCTCCTGTAGGCAGGAGTTGTCCTATGAGGGCAGGTATTGGCAAGGTGATTATGGTGCATCTCTGTGCAGTCATGCTGATAGCTGTATAGAGCGAGCTGTGCCCACTCATATTAAGAATAAGACAAACTCGAAAGACAGGCCACCCTGGTGGAATCACAATATCAATCAGTTGTACAACAAAAGAAAAAAACATCTTGGCCAAGCATAGGAGGAAAAAAGCGATACATACTAAAGCCCCCTGACCAATTTAAACAGGCAGCTAAGAGGGTTAATTAATACTTCAAAGGCCAAATTTGAGGGAAAAAATAGCTTTTCATGCAAAGGGCAACCACAAAGTTTTCTACTGCTATGCTCATAACCTCAGGGGAAATATGCAACAGTGCACAGAACTTATTGCAAATGGCATCACCCACAATGAACTGGAGGCCATTGCCAACCTTTTGGCTGAAAGATTTAGTCTGAATTTCTCCACCATCTCCCCTCCTGATAGCACAAAGGAAATACTGCACACCACAACCCCTCAACCATTACTCAAAACACTGCATCGATGGGCCATGAAAATATCCTGGGATACTTAAGCTTAATAAATATCATGAAACATGACCTCTCTAGTCCACTTGAATCAATTTTCAACAGGACCCTACAGTCAGGTTTGTACCCAAGGAATGGAAGATGGCTACAGCTATTTCCTCTGTACAAAGGAGGTCCAGCCACTGATCTGAGTAACTACAGGCCCATAAGTCTGACCAACCTCATACGTAAAGCTATGGAAAGAAACATCATGGACATGATAAATGAGGACATAGGACTGGACCCATCACATTTTGGATTTGTTAAAGGAAGGTCATGCCTATTAAATCTGGTAGACTTTTCTGAGATGGTCACCATCGGATGAAGGCAAGACCGGGCACACAGCTTGCCTCGACCTGGCCAAGGTTTTTGATACAATGCCCCACTCAGGCATTATAGACAAGCTCATTAGTTTAGGTATAAACCCTTTTATCATCTGCTGGATAGTCAATTGACTCACTGATAGGACCCAAAATAGGTGAAGCCATCTCCACCAAGAGACCAGTCACGAGTGGAGTCCCCAGGGTTTGGTATTGGCCCTCTCTTTTTTGGCATCTATTTTTCTGAAATGGAAATAAATGGTGAAGGTTTATGTCTGACTAGGTTTGCAGATGATGGCAAGTGGAGGGTTATCATCTACTCCCCTGCAGACACTAGCATTCTTAAAGAAGGCCTATCTCTAACTAACAAATGGTATCAAAGCCATGCTCTTAAACTCAATGCTAAGAAATGCATAGTTCTTCCCTTTGGGAAGTCAACCATCCTGGTTAATTACCATGTTGATAATATGACCCTAAGAGTCAACCCAGTGGTCAGGGATCTGTGTACTCACATAGACAGTAGTCTTAACTTCAACTACTATGTGGCCACAGTGATGAGGAAATCCTTTTATGTTGCGCACCATATAAGGAAGGACATGGCATCTAGGTTCAAAGAGATCATTATCCCACTATACTCTGCCCTTATCAGACCAATCATCGAGTACAATGCTCTCTTCAGTATGTACCTGGCCAGGCATATGCAGCAACTGGAGCAACCTCAGAGGTTCGTTACAAAAACAATACAAGGTGTAACAAACCTGCCTTATGCAGAGTGCCTTAAAGCCCTTTCCCTCTACTCAGTCTCCTATAGATTGCTGAGGGGTGATCTATGCCTGGCTTACAAGGCTTCCACAAAGGAGGGGACTTATGAATCTCCTGCATATTTGTAAGGCAAACAGTATTAGAAATACAAGGACTAGAGACCAGAATTTTGTCTGTGACTTAAATAGAATATGCTGGAGAGACAGATATGCCTGCCTTTGACTTCTCTGAGGATGAGTCAAATTTATTTGAAGAATGGAAAAGTGTATCCCTGGCATGTACATTGGGTTGGCTGAAAATCCTGGTAAAACAAAACACTATGTTACATGAAAAGATACAGGGGGAGGTGTTGTTTTTGCAGGAACGGCTCAGAACTTCGGTTTCTGAGCCGATTTACAATAAAAAAAAATCTGATATTAAAAGTCACATAACTGAGGTGGATGAGGCTGTTATTAGGAAGAAAAGTGACAAACCTGAGAAGGACATTAAGGATTACAAGAGCAATTTGATCTTCTCCTGGCAATGTAAACTCAGAAGAAGTAAAGCCAATAGCACTCGAGGGGTGATCAAACCTCGTGAGATTCTTCCCTCTCTTACGTCTCATCTGGTAGCAAGAAGAGCGTTTCATTTGATGAGCTTAGCTCCGAAGGAGAAAGCTCGCAGGGGCAGAGTGGAAGTGCACAGCAGTCCAGGGGAAGGAGCAAAAGATGGCAGCCCAACAACAATGGTGGGGGTGGGCAGAGAAGGAAAAATAATTAGTCATTTCCATGACAACGTGAACTGTGTAGGACTTTTACCAAGCAGGTACTCATTACAGTTGGGTATCCAGGACATTGTTTCTGAGTTGAAAATTGTTAACTTGTCAGAATTTGAGATTGATAGAAATGTCACATTATTCATGAAAGGCACTAAATTTTCTCCTACATATTATCCAGGTTTGGTGGACCTTCTGTTCAAGGTGGGCCGCTTTTGTAGGAAATTGTATTTGAAAGTTTTTTTCCAAAGTCATTCATCTAGTGTATACTACGAATGTCACAAGTGACAATTTGGACTGCAGCATTGATTCAAATGATTCTTTATTGAATTTGTCGTTGCATGAAAATATGTTTATGGATATACATGATGCAAATGTGGATGATATCAATGTTGAGGGGAACGAGAACGCTTTCAGTTTTTTTACAGGATATGGGAAGTTGGGTATTCCCGTGGTCACTCATGTGTCTAATTTTGTACCTCCTAAAAATTCAATATCTATTTGTCAGTCTGAAAACATTGTATGTAGGCAAATAGAAGTTGAGTACAACAAGTTTAGAAAAGTCAAGAAAAAAATATAATTTGAATAAAAGTGAGTGGTTGGCTTTGCAGAAGTTACAGGCGAGCAACCACAATTATGTCTACACTCAAGTTGATAAGGGGGGGCAATTGGTTCATTATTTCTAGGGATAACAACAACATGGCTAAGGAATTATTAGATGATTGTTCAGTGTATAGTAAAGTAAACGTTAATCCAGTTTCTGTATTTAACTCTGATTTGTTGGAACTACTGGAAAGAGGGGAAAGGTTGTTTTTTTTTTCCACTAGTGATGTTAAAAAACTGTATATAAAAAAAAACCCAGGGATGCAGTCTTTTTTATCATTCCCAAGATTCATAATAGTTTGGAGAACCCCCCGGGAAGACCCATAGTTTTGGGTAAAGGTTCATATTTGCAGAATGTGGGCATATTTTTGGATTACCATCTTAAAAAGTTTTTACCCAGGGTCATGTCACGCATCAAAAATGACAAGGAATTTTGTGATATGGTGGGGGAATGCAGTAGGATGATAATTTATTTTGGGCTAGTGTGGATGTCAGTTCCCTTTACACTAGTATATAGAATTCCTGGGGTTTGGGAGCTGTAGGGAGAATAATGGATGAGGGCCCTAGATGATCTTATTTGTTACAACCATTAGAGCTTTCTCTTACACATAATTGTTTTATGTTTGACAAACACTTTTTCATACAGAAAGAAGGTACGGCAATTGGGGCTTCCTTTGCCCCCACATATGCCATTATTTTTATGAACTATTTTGAAAATTTATATATTTACAACACTGAATGTTTTGTGCATCATGTTGTTCATATAAAAGATACATTGATGATTTGATTTTTATTTGTAACGGTGAGATGGGGATTTTTCAGAATTTCATGGAAGATTAGAATAAGAATAATTTTGGTTTATATTTCACTTACAAAACTGACCTTGAAAGGATGCAGTTTTTGGATTTGGAATTTTTAATTTCTGTGGGACAGGAGGTACATTATAGGCCATTTACTAAGGAAACTGCTGTGAATACATTTTTGGCAGCAGACAGCATGCATCCCCCACATTTGTTGGCTTCTCTACTTTATGGAGAATATAAGAGGGTGATAATATCTTTGATAAATCTTGTGTAAATATAGAATTTTCAAAGGTTTGTGAGAAGCTTTTAAATAGGGGATATGCAGCTGACTGTTTGAATATAGCTGAGAACAGGGTGGGGGGCTTAGAGAAGAGGGAACACACATGTCATAATAAGAGAGGTGGAGGTTCTTCCACAAGATATAGAGGAGTCAGTGAAAGTGATAGAGAGGGCAGAATATTTTTTGTCACTAAATATTCCCAGTTATCTGAGGTCTTAAGGCAAGTAGTGGAGACATGTTGGCCCTTGGTGTGTTAGGATCCAGCTTTGGTGGGGTTATTCCCAGACAGAGTGACATTTTCATGTAGTAGATTTCTTAATTTAAAGGAGCTTTTGAATATGAGGAAATTTAGAAGTAACACTGGTTGTCTGGGTTGCTACCCCTGTGGCACACATAAGGTATGTAGTAAGGTTAAAAACTTAACTGGGACATTCATTAATGCTCAGGAATGCAATGCAAAGGATAGTTTCAATTGTTGATCCTGTGGGATTATATACATCATTGGATGTGGCTGCATGTTTACCAGATGGCATACAGGCCAAACGAGAAGAATGGCTAAGACACGTATTATGGAACATCTGGGTGAAATTTGAAATAGGAAGATGGAGAACCCAGTGGCATTCCACTTCCATGAAGCCCATGGGTGTTCAGATGATAGTTTATTTTTTAGTATTTTGGCTAGACCTAGCCATACCAAGGGGGCTAAATTTCTAACAAAACTAATACAGTTGGAATCTAAGTTTATTGTTAATTTTGGTACTCTTAAACCTAAAGGCCTTAATCAAGAAGTTAACGTTTGCATCTCATGATTTGGGTAGTGTATATCAGGACACTTCTGAGAAAAAAGTATAGATGTATATTCATGCACAAGCTTGGATATTATAGGTTGAAAATAATAGTTTAAGAGGTGTCATAATTTAAAATGTCACTTGTTTTTTGTATGTATGACATAGGCATGGTAAAAAGTAATGGGAAAAAGTATGTTAAATGTGGTATGTGGGGGCTATGGAATAGCATGCTGATTTGGGTATTAAAGAGCTAGTTACTTATTTAGTTATTCAATTAAATATTTAAGGTCAATCAAGAGTGTTAAATGTAGTATAAAAAGACAATATGTGAAGTACAAATTATTCCCTTGAAGGCCATGGGCCCAGGTACTAGGAAGCATCAGTAAATTTTGGCTTGGTTTTACCTGCTTGGCTTCCTGTTCATTTCCAGTATACTTTGCTTTTGTTTTTTTGAGACAGATATGTGTCCCAGAGACTGCCCCTCCAATGGAACAGACTTATTACTATCCATGTGAAGATGAGGTTATCTATTACCCAGTTTAAACACAACCTAAAACAGTGGGTGGGGAAAAGGAAAGTTACACTGGGCTTGGCACCCATGTCTCTTATAAACAGAGGTAGATTATAAATGCCTGGCCCTCAATGTCCTGTTTGGATACAGGATGTCATTATTCTTTCATGATAACATGGCTAGGCTTAGAAAGGCCCCCTGGGTGTTAGTCTAGTAACAATCTATAAATATATTAATCTATGAATCTAATGACTACTAGGGCCCTTACAAACCAAGCCATCCAACCCAAATGTGACCCACAAATTTGATTTATATTTGATTTATAGGGGTAGTGATTTACTGACTGCATCTGTCCATCAGAGACATAGGAGCCATACCAGGGTTGAATTTCTGATTACCCAACCATTGGCCTAAGATGCATTTAAATAAGGATAGGGAGGAACTTTGCTTCACATGGATGCGGAGCCTGTTCCAGAGAATGGGAATTCTCTGAGAAACATATCTGTCTCTCCAGCATGTCCTATTTATGTTGGAAGTAAAATGTTGGTCTTTTACTGTAGTAGTTCTGATGCTGTTTGCTTTGCAGATGTGACAAAAGATTCACCAAAACAGGGTCTAGGAGTGCCTTGTATGTCAGACAAAGATCATCTCTCAGTAGTCTGTATGATACCAAATAAAGAGACAGGGCTTTGAGGTGATCAGTGCAGGGCATTGTGTTTACACCCTATAGTCATTTTGTAAGGAACTTTTGTGGCTGTTACATTTGCTGCATTTGTCTGGTCAGGTACATACTGAAGGGGACAAGTTGAGGGCCGGGTACAGTGGTGTGCTGACCTCTCTGGACTTGGATACCATGCCCTTGCTCATAAACTGAGCAACAGAGAAATATTTTCTTACTACTTTAGATGCATGTTGGTTAAAGGCTACATTATTAGCTACAAGAGTACCCAGATCCCTGACAAGTGAATCAATTTTTAAGGGTGTTTTATTGATGATATACTTACTTGGGGTGACAGGTTTCTTAAAAGGCACTATAATGCATTTCTTGGTACTGAGTTTTAAGCCATGGATTTGGCACCAAGTGTTTGTCTGTATTAGACCTTCCTGAAGGGTATTCTTGTCTAGGGGGATTAAATGACTGCTCCCAGTTTGCAATTATCTGCAAACCTGTTAGCCAGAGTCCTCTGACATTGGTTTTGATATCCAAGAAGAAGATGCAAAAGAGGAGTGAGCCTAGCACAGAGCCCTGGGGACTGCACTGGTGACCAGCCTCTTTGTGCAGTTGGCCAGAATGAATCCAATCTCCTGGGTCCTATCAGTGAACCAGTTAGCTATCCAGTGTGTTATAAAGGGGCTTATGCTTAGTTCTGTAAGTTTGCTGACAATGCCAGAGTGGGGTGTTGTATCAAATGCCTTGGCCAGCTCTAGGTAGGCAATATGGATAGTAAGTCCACCAGATTCAGTAAGAGTGATCTTCCTTTGACAAAGCCAAACCAGGATGGATCCAGTGTCTGGAGGTCTCCTATGTCCTTGTTGATAACTTCCATGATAATTCTTTCCATGGTTTTGCAAATAAGACTAGTCAGACTAATGGACCTGTAGATTCCAGGATTTATTGAAGATCCTCCCTTATGAAGGAAGATGACTGTTGCAGTCCTCTATTCATGTGTCACAAAGCCTGTTTTAAGATTGTAGTTAAATAATGACTACAGGGATCCTGGTAAGTCATATTTTAGACTATTCAGGAGGCATCCTGGGATGGTATTGAGGCCGTGTTCTCGGATTTATTGACTGAAGCCTATACATGCTTCCTAGTTATAATTGGAGGGGTTATGTTTGACAGTATTACTGTGGGAGAGTTGGGAGTGACAGCAAACAAAGTTGGAACTGAATATGTCTCCTGACAGGTTCACTATATTGCCAGGCTCAGTGAATTTGGCACCATTATCCACCAGTTCAGCACACTGCTGTGTGCTGCCCTTGAGGTTTCTGAAATAGATATAGAAGGTTTATGGTTATCTTTCACCTGGGAGGATATCTTAACCTCATAATTGGCTTTGCTTGACCTAATTAGCCCTCTTAGTTGCCTATTTATTTTGATGAGAGAGTTTTTAATCTTTATGTGAATTACTCTTCCTGATTTTTGTCGCAGATTTTTCCTTTTGTTGTATATGTTGTTTAATCTGGGATGCCACCAGGGTGGTTTGTTTCTGGGGCTAGTTTTTGGCTTATTTCTTCTAGGTACAGCAGCCTCTATGCAACCATTGACATGTTTGTACAGAGTTTCTGAGTGTTGTGTTCACAGGGTTTGGAAGACCATTGAATTTTGACAAACCATCACTTAAAAGGCAATTTGCCTTGGAATAGTTCCCAACTGTTACTGGTTTCAATGGGATTATGGAGTTGATTTTGAGACAGCTGTATGGTTGGACCTAACCAGGGAGGACGAGACATGGGGGGCAGAATGTTGGGGCCTCTAGTGGGTGTATTCACTATTTGGTTAATGATATTTGTATGTACAAAGCCCAGAAATGTCTGTGCCTGTAGATTTGAGGCCTTGTATGATTCCCAATCTATAGAGGGTTAATTAAAGTCTCCCATGAGTAAGGTATTAGGTTGGATGGTAAGTGTCTTCAGTAGGTCCAAGTATGCATTGTGAGCTTTTTGGACTACGGGGGTGACCTATAGCTGGCCAGGATATGGCATGGAATTTATGGTGGTTGTCACATGGAAGAACTGCAGCACATCATCCTGTATGATCACCATAGAGGTATGCTTGTTACTGATGTATATTTAAACATCTCCACCTTTAGCCCTTGTCTGTGCAGCTACTGGTCTAAAAGTGTGGAAGGTACTGAAACCTTGTACTGCCGGGGTACACTCTGACACTTAAAACTACATCTTGGTAACTGCACAGATATCTATATTCGAGTGTGAGGAGGGCTTGGAGGGAGTGGATTTTTTATTTAGGTTCCTGGCATTGAGCAGTAACACCTTGAGGTTCTGTTGAATTTATTTTGCTATGTTGGTAGGTTTGTCAAATTAACATTGCTTGAAAAAGGCACCATTGGGGTGGACAAAGTCTTAGCCAGTATTCGAAAGCCTAGAGGAGAAAGCACCATGCCAACCATGCTGACCATGTCCTCCTAAACTGATGAATATTGTACCCCTTAGAATGACACCAGAAAGACAACCAGTTGTTGAAATCAATCATTTTCTGATCATATTGTGGAATCATCCTTGGTGATAGTAATATGCTGCTCAGTGCCAGGCTCATACCAGCCCGAGACACACAGTCTGAAAGCTCCATAATGTCTGTCTTCATATAGTTCAGGGAGGCACAGCTCAGGTCATTTACTGCTGCATGGACTATGATGGAATCATACTGGTATCTGTGGCATAAGAACTTGAGTGCATGGATAATTTGTCAGATCCTGGCTCCATATACGCAACTAACAGTTATCTTCTGTTTTTGATTGGTATGGTTAGAGGGGCATCAGTATACCTTACAATGAAGTCCCCTATGATGAGAGTTCTGTGAAGTGTGTTTACTTGCCTTAGGGGCTTAGTATTTGGGGGTCCACTGAGAGTGATAGTATGTGTGGTGTTAGGCGTTTTTTCTGAGTGCCTTTGGGCTTGCTGAGGCATACCTTTGACAGTGAGTGGTCTAGGTGATCTTTGCTGTTTAGGAAGATTGCTTTTAAGTACCTCAGCATATTTTAGTCTACATGTTTGTTATGTGTTATGTAAGGTGCGTGTTGTGTGCATTTTGATGTGGGTGTTGTGTGTGTGGTTTCAACAATCTGATGTGGACTTGTATGCGAGAGTTTAGCCTTCAGTATCATTGAGTAATTACACCCCACGCATACCGTGTCTGCTTCCTTAAGGGTTAAGTGGTTGTCAGTAAACATGAAACAATTGCTAAAATGTCTCAAGATGGCCATATCCACCAAGCTGGCTACAGAGAAGTTAGAAAATTGCATATCCATAATGTCCAGCCTTTTCATTTGTGAGCTACAAGGAGGTGGTGTATAGGGGTTAGAAGGCTATTAAGGGTGCTTTGTTTGTGCAGATTAATAAGGGTGCTTTATTCGGGTAGATTAAACTAAACAGTACTAAATTCTACTAACTTTAATGTTTACAGGGTAATGAATTCTACTAAATCTATAAACACTGTCACTCAACTAGCTGCTCTAAGCTTTTTGGTGCACAAGGTATTTACACTATATTGCTGCTTTACAGGTTACAGTTTTATGCATTGTTCTAGAGAGAAAATTTGCTTTTACACCAAGATCTCTTTCTTGCGCTGTCTTTCAGTCTATCTTCATCCATATTTCACCTCAAGTTTGTTTTCCCAGTGTGACGTACCCTGCACTTCCTGGCATTTAACCTGTGTACTCCACAAGCCTTTTAATATGACCTCTTAGGCTGGTACCCACCTTGTAACTCTGCCACAAACTTGGTGTCATCAGTGAAGAAAATAATATTGTTCTCCAGTCCTGTCACGATATAAGACAAAACAGTTTAAATAGCATTGTGCTAGCATGGACCTGTGCAATATTCTGCTGCTCACCTTAATCCCTCTCCTATCCACTATGACATTTCAGCTACCAGTTTTCCAACTCTTTTTTCATTTTACATCCTACATTCTTCCTGACCTAATAGCCATTTATAAAATACAAGAAGAAATGGCTTACTGAAGTTTACGAACACCATGACTAGTGGTTTCTCTTTGTCTGTTTTGCTGATGGCTTAGTCATAAAGGTGTATCAGATTTGTGTAGCATGACTGGCTATGATTTTATGTTTATTCCTATCCCTGAACTTATGTCTGCTAAGATGCTCTAAAGCTTTATTCTCTAAATTTTTTTCACAATCACTGAGGTTAAACCATCTGATCTCCAGAAAATCTATGACAGTACTTCTCTAACCTATGCATCTAGGCTGATCGTAATCACTTTCTGATTAATCACCTATCATTACCATCATTTCTGAACACAAATTCACGGGACTTAACCTTGATCCTTCTCCAAGTTTTTTCAAATCATATAAGCACAGTAACATGGAACTTAAACACTGCCACAGAATCTCTCATTCTCTCTCTGTTCTCTTCAGCCTGCTTTCCGCTAACCAAAAATGTTCTCCCTAAACTGGAATACAGTCTTCCTCTGGTTACCTTTTATTCATCACAAAATTCCCAAAGACGTCAGTTCACAGAAAATAAATCTTGCAGATTTGCCCTCTTTGCTAATATTAGATCTCACCATTGTAACATCCTACAGTTTGTAAAATGACTTCCAGTCACTGAACTGTCAACTTATATCCTAGGTACTCTCATTCATAAAATACTGAACAGTGGTGAGTGCATAGTTTTGGGAAGGAAAACACCCATCCAAGATCAGGTTTACTCCTTAAGAAGAATCTAAGAAAAAGGTACTATTTTAAGAAAATGTCCCTATAAAGTAGGTACTGGAGAGGGTCTACTTCACATGACTGAAAACTCAAAATACTAAATTTCATTTGACTGAGACCACAATATCTAATTTTCAAAATACTGAAAACTCAATTGACTGAGTCTCGTTATACTGAAAGCTTACAATGCTGAATTTCAAAATACTGAATTTTAAGCCATAGACATGGTGTGTTTCCCTTCACCTGTGACTTGCTTGTGACAAAAATACATTACTGTAACTTAAAATGCCGACAGTCAGAATACCGAGAGTAGCGTAGAAAGTAGTGTTGTAGTGTTTTTAAATGTGGGTATATCTCTCTACATTTTTATGGGAAGTATCTAAAGTAATATAGTGGATGATTTGTGCATTTCCAGCAGTAGTGGCAGTATGTACAGTATTACAAGGTAACTAAAAGGTATATGCCCTTTTCCCCACTGTATTGCGATTCTGGAGTTAGTATATCTAGTTGGAGGAGTGGGGGGCATAGCCCCCCACCTAGTTTGGTTTTATATCATCTAGTTTCTATTAAGAGGATAAGTAAGTAATTTTAAGTTTTGGAAATAATTAGTCGGTGTTGTAAGTGTGCATGTTTATGGCTTAATATTCAGTATTTTGTCATTCAGCACTGTAAGCTTTCATTACAATGAGACTCAGTCAAATAAGTTTTCAGTGTTTTGAATATTAGGTATTGTGGTCTCAGTCAACTGAAATTTAATATTTTGAATTTTCAGTCATGTGAAGTAGATCCATTGGAGAAGACGCTTTCTCCCAACTAGGCCGGACATTATGTAACAGACCCGACTTGAACTAAGGGGCCTGGAATCTTTGCCTGTGTTCAAAAGGGGTCTATATTATTTCCTCGAAGAGGCGTTCCATCGAACTCCTTTTCATCAACCCTAAAACTGCGAATTTTCAAGATATCAAACCTCCACATAACCAATTTCTTTCCCTTGGAAAGAAATTGCTTGCCCTACAAACACCAACAAATAACCACAGACACTACAAAGTGGGGGGGCTTTGCCCCTCACACCCCCTAACTAAATATACCAACTCCAAGATCGCACTACAGCGGGGGAAACGGCAAACTGATGAGGATGGCCAAGTGATTTCTTTCCCAAGGAAAGAAATCGCTTATGTGGACGTTCAATGTTTTCAAATTTTGCAGTTTCAAGTTCGATGAAGAGGCATTCAATAGAATGCCTCTTTGAGGAAATAATAGGAACCCGTTCAAAAGGCCTTCTCTGAACACTTGCATAAGAAAACTGAGTTTAATTGCTTTAGGAACAATGGTTAACCACACCATTTGCTACCAAACTGCTTACTACTTTCAGCAAGACACTCACAGTGAAAAGATGAATTCTGACAGCATGCTACCTCCAACATAATCGTCTTCCCCTACTTGTTATCCTAAATGTTTTCCTGCTTGTTTCATGAAATGGTGAAATTCAAAATGGACTTTATTGTGAAAAACTCTGGTTTTACTGTCATCTCTTCTCTCTGTAGATTAGACTCAGTAACTAGCATAAGGATCTGCAAGAATCATGTGTTTGCTCCAAGACACTTTAAAAAACATTTAATTTTGCATTTTTGTCTTATGTATTGTATGCTCCTTGAAAATTCATGTTGTATGTTTTTGCTTCTGTGCAGTCAGGCCATGGCTAAAAAGGCTCTTTGGACCAACCTCCCTACCTAGTTACCAGATAGTAAATAAATGAGTTAAATAAATCACTGTGGTTAGGCTAACTGGGATGTAGTTATTTGGGTCACTCTTCTTCCCACTTTGTGTAGTGATATCACTGTCACTCACACCCAGTCTTGTGTAGCATTTTCTAGCTACTATAACTTACTCTGAGTTGCCATATTTCAACTATATTTTAGAGGCAGAAAAAAATGTCAACTTCTATCAGGGATAGTTTTGAGGTGTTAATGAAATATTTATTTCATTGTGAGTATGACTTAATGGGCTAAGGTAGCAATCTACCTGTGAACCATATCTTTTGAAAAGAGTGGTTACCATAATTTGCATATACACATTATATGACAAGTTGATTATGCAACCTAAAACTCCTAGATCACCAATGGAAATACATAATTGTGCCTATTTTGTCTTAGTAAGTAAATACAAGTATAAAACAATAAATGAAACAGCCATTCTGGTGCAGGATTTTGCTAGATGATATAATACATTAATATTTACAAAGGAATGTACACACTGGATTTTTGGTGTACTGCTTATGAATTCTCTTTGTCCCCTTTATCAGAAAGGACTTGTCAATGTCTGGTCTA
This sequence comes from Protopterus annectens, assembly GCF_019279795.1. NCBI lineage: Eukaryota > Metazoa > Chordata > Ceratodontiformes > Protopteridae > Protopterus > Protopterus annectens. The sequence goes on from NC_056749.1 coordinate 463,665,117, forward strand.
GCTAGGTATTATCCTGCAGTCAAAGAAATGCCCTGAATCTGAAATGTGTCAGTTAAGAACTGGAAAATCAAGTTTTTTCTCTGCCATTGTTGGCTAAAGGCCTAGTTTCCTTTAAATATTACTTGACAAAAGGTTTGAAAAGTAACATGACACTTCTGCAGTATTAAAATGTGAAACTGCCCTCTGATTAATGTATGCTTGGCCTATTTTTAAGCCTCATGCTTTGAGCCAAATTATAATAGTAAATTCTTATGTTTTTTGTTCTTTTTATTTTGTTATGGTAGACAATTGCAGTCTTTGTTGCCAGAATTGAATACTCTGGTAATAACCTTTTTGACAAAGATGATTATTTAACAAAATGTGATGGCAAACTCACTAGTTTTAATTGCTAACCACTTATCTCTGGCACTTCCTACCCAGTTGCCCAACCAAGTAAAATTTCATTCTGGGAGGAAAAACTGAATGTTAACAAAACACAGTAGTGACCCATTCACTCTTATGGAAGTACTTACAGTGTAGGTAAGTCGAGAGAAACCATGAGAGAGGGAGTGTATCGGTGTGTGTGTGGACATGTATGTGTGCATATGTGTATGGGGTATAAGTGTGTGTGTGTGTGCGCGTGTGCGCGTGTGCGCGTGTGTGTGTGTGTGTGTGTGTGTGTGTGTGTGTGTGTGTGTGTGTGTGTGTGTGTGTGTGTCATATACTAGTTAGAAGAACGAGACTGGATGCATGTGTTTGTTGGATCATGTGTGTGGGTGTATGGGTGAATGTGTCCATGAGTTTGATCTAGCCTAGGGAAGGGGGTGGCTTGTATGTGTATGTGTGTGTGTGTGTGTGTGTGTGTGTGTGTGTGTGTGTGTGTGTGTGTCTGCGTGTGTGTGTGTGTGTCTGCGTGTGTGTGTGTGTGTCTATCTGGTGTTGTGTGTGTCAATGGATATCTGAATGTGTGTGTGTGTGTGTGTGTGTGTGTGTGTGTGTGTGTGTGTGTGTGTGTGTGTGTGTGTGTGTGTGTGTATGTGTGAAAGGGGGTGCTTTTGCTGATGTGATACATTGGTTGCTGGGTCACTAACACAGTCAAGTCTTTCAGAGCAGGGTTCAATTTCAAGAGACATTAGTGAACCAATAATGAAGTCTTTCTCATTGTGACTGTGAAGATATGTGAAGGCTGCCAGCTTAGCTAGATAGAATTTTGTAGATAATTCTGTCATTTGTAAATATTAATATAAGCCACAGGCTTGTTCTCTTAAATGTGAAAAGACTGTATTGGATGTTGAACTGTAAAAATGTAACCACATTGCACTCTGCTGGAGGAAAGCTGATAAGTCAGGCATTGCATAATTGTTTGATCTCAAAACTTGGAGCCGAGATGTTTGGATGAAGGAATTCTTGCTATTGTTTTGAGACCAGAGTTAATTGCTAGAATTTGCATGTATAATGTATTTTATTGCTATAGCTTCCTGACCAGGTGCAAGATCAAAAGGGCTGCTAAAGTCTGAGTTTCTGTTAGCCTGGGAACCAGAGAAAAAAATGATGTAATCTGACATGAGTCAGTAGTACTGTGTTATCAATTTAAGGACAGAGAGAGGGAGACTCAGAGAATTTTGCATTTGTTTTCAGAACTGACATCACCAGCACTGCTTTGGAAGGCAGGCACAGGTTCTCCAGCTATGCCCTCTTCTCTGCCAGACTTTAAGGTAGAAATCACTGCCACCATCCACTAATATCAACTACTAACAAGGCCCTTACTAAAGGGTGTCCAATTATTACTGTGCAATATTATTACACAAATAGTAAGTGTGACTGAGCAAGCAAGAATATTGGAGTGGCTTTGTACAGTATCACTATATACATGCAATGTACTCTAGAGCTTAAATTATCTCTACACAAAACAGCCACAGTTGAAAGGTTTAAAAATAATAATAAAAACACAAGACAATACTTCTTACTACACAGTGGTACTAAAGAGTTCAGAGAACACAGAAAAAGGTTTAAAATAATACAGTAGAATAATTCTGACACCAATACAGAAAAAGAGCTAGACTACACATCCTATTTCCTATCTAGATGTAAGAGCAAACACAGTTCTAAAATAAACTTACATATAGAGCAAAGCAGTGCTGGTGATGTTGTCAGTTCTGAAAACAAATGCAAAATGATCTGAGCGTGTCTCTTTCTGTCCTTAAATTGATAACACAGTACTAATGACTCATTTCAGATTACATCATATTTTTCTCTGGTTCCCAGGCTAACAGAAACTCAGAGTTTAGCAGCCCCTTTGATCTTGCACCTGGTCAGGAAGCTAAAGCAATAAAAGACATTATACATGCAAATTCTAGCAATTAACTCTGGTCTCAAAACAATACCAAGAATTCCTTCATCCAAACATCTCAGATCCAAGTTTTGAGATCAAACAATTATACAATGCTTGACTTATCAGCTTTACTCCAGCAGAGTGCAATGTGGTTACATTTGTGCAGTTCAACATCCAATACAGTCTTTTCACATTTAACAGAACAAGCCTGTGGCTTATATTAATATTTACAAATGACAGAATTATCTACAAAATTCTATCTAGCTAGGCTGGCAGCCTTCACATATCTTCACAGTGACTATACCATGTCTGTGAACTGGAATTTAGCTTTATTATTCTAACTAACCAACGTGCATCAGGCAATTATTTTGGTGGAGAGAAACTCTGAATCCTAGATTCAAGGATTCTCCTTCTGCTTCTTTATGTGATACAGTGTATTATTATTCTCAGTAACACCAGAGCACACAGTCGTTCACTATCAGCTGCTTATATTAAAAACTTTGCAGTGATTTCCAAGATGGTGGTTGTTTGAGTAGCACCCTCTCCACATAGCTCTTATCAAAACTATGGAATAAATTGCATTTGCTGGCATTCTGGGATTCATAAAGCTCCCACAGAAGAAAGGAACCTGAACTGCTCCTGTTTGCATCTTATTTGCCCTCAAACTCTCTAAATCTGAAAGAAAATTTAATTATTTCTATCTACCAGCTATCAGAATGAGCCTCCATGTATAGAATAGAGGCCTGAAGGTTTCAGCACCTCGGTAACAGACAGCAATCATGAGGGAAATAATCAAACAAAACTGTGGTAAAAAATGCCTAAAGAAATAGAAGGCATGGACACACAAACTTCAGAAACCAAATTATCAGCTATAACATCCCCAGAGAAAGAAGTTCTCTCCAAAAGACAAAAAAATCCAAAATACAACAAGAACAAATGAAGGAAAGCACTAAACAGAAGGCCAAAAATTCTATACATATGGACGAGCTGAAGAGCGCCCTTTTACCTTTGCAATCTGAGGTCCAAGGCTTTTCGGATCAACTAAACACCTTTGGAGGTACAATTAAACAAATTGCTGAAAGGCTTGACCTAGTAGAAGGAAGATCCAAGTCAAATGAAATGGAAATTAAACACCTGAAATCAGAACTCAAAGCCAAGGACAAGGCTTTAACTGACATACAGCTGAAAATCCTGGATCTGGAAGCAAGGAGTAGACAAAATAATCTGATTGTTAGGGGATTACCAGAAAAATATGAACAAAATCAACTGCTCCCAACTCTCAAACAAATTTTCTCCTCACTTCTGCAACTAAGAGAACCTCTGTTTGTGTGCATAATTGAAAGGACACACCGAGCTCTACAAAGGAACCAAAGTACTACAACTCCAAGATCCATCTATGTTAAACTCCTCAACAATCAAGATGTCCAAGCTATCCTTTCCGCATACAAAAAGTTAAAACATTACACATGGAATTCCTTATACACTCTCTATTTTGCAGGATCTTCCCCAAGAAATCAAAGAAAAATGCCACAAACTTTCTCCATATTGTGCAGACCTCATTAAGCGGAATATCAAATTCCAGATGAGGTTTCCGAATACGCTATCTTTTTATCATAATGATAACAAACTTACAATGGATTCACCCAAGAAAGCTAGTCCCATTTTTCTAAAATGTTTTGGAAAGTCTCTGGATGCATAAATAAGCTGATTACCTTAAAATCTCTCACCAGAATCAGCTTTTGATCTTTCTGATCCCAAGTCTCTGACCTTAACCCCTTCACCTCACCTCTGGTTAATAAAATAAAACTAAATCAAAACCGCTAACCGCTATTACCTTCAGTGGCCAGGAATGATTAGTAGAATGTGCTGTTGTCAGGGGGATGCCTGAGTGGTGACAGCGAATGTTCCTATTAAGCATGTACACCACCATATAAAGGAAAAGAAAAACAAGAATTTCCTGTGGATCCAGCCTGGTCATCATTAACCAGTGCTGTCCCCCTTGCAATCTCTTGCCTGATTACCTAAGCAGTGCCTCCCTTGGGCTGCTGAGAGAAGCGATCAAGAAAAAAAGAATATTAGCATTTACAGCAATGCTTCGGATTCTACTAAGATGAGTTCTACTCTTCTACAACAGGACTGGACTAGGCGTGAGTATATGTAACGTACCCTTTTTTAACTGAAAGTATTCCATGTTACTCCTCCGCTAATAGTCACACTCTGCAATAACTGTTTTTCTGATGCAGACTTAAGAAGCTACTATCCTAGCTATTAAGTAACTTCAGCCCTGTAGCATACTTTGTTAAACGATCATCGTCAGTGTCTCTCCCCACTCTAACTCATTTGACTGTAGTCTCCTATCTGCCTAAAGTGATTGAGAGACAAAATACTGTTACCCTTACCCTCCGGAGAGCAAAAGCATCTTTCTACTAACTGAATTTTGGGCAGACAGGGGGCAATGAACTGGTATAGTAAGATAAGCGCAAACTGTTCCACTTGCAATGCGTCTACAAACTTAAAAAGTGATAACAAAAGTCAATATTGGACCCAAATAAGAAGGGCATATCCCAGTTTTTATATAAATTAATATTTAAATATATCTGTAATTACATGATCAACACAACAGACTCTAGCCATTCTGCATATTATGACAGGTTCATTTTACTGCGTACTGTGTTACTATTTGTGTTACATAGGATAGATCTTAAATATCTCTCACATACACCTTCTATCTGTACACTGTAGTGAGCTTTGCGATCCCAATTATTGCCTGAGTGGTATAAGCTCCTCTGCAATTTTAGCTGACTTGATGCTTAGGTAACAGATCACCTTCCACTACTGGCAGCACCCTTAGCTAAGAAATAGCTGGATTGCTAAGAAGGGCTCCAAATAACAATGCTTGGAATTTAATTAATCTTGTACATTATTTGTAAATATAGTCTATGGTTCTTAACTATCTAAATGTTGTAAAGACATGTTTACTTATCTATTGTTTCTTTTTCTCTCTCTCAGATATTGGGGGTAAGTGGGTAGGCACAAGGGGAGATTTGAGAGAGTTTAGTGCTGCTTTTTTTCTAACTGTTACACACATTCCTAACTTAGAATCTGATCTTGAGCCACATAATAGGTCCCTGTTTATTTGTCATCTCATAAACAACTTAATTTAACCAAAGGTCCCCGCAAGCATGGATAAGATATGGCAGATAATCTCCTGGAATGTTAGAGGACTTCAGGACAGACATAAAAGGAATCTTCTAATGCATCTCTTAGTAAAAACAGAAGCAGATATCTGTTTTAGTCAGGAATCACATATGCTCGCTGAAGAGTGGATAAGGGAAAAGAACAGAAAGTGGATAAAATACATTATTTCAGCAGGAAATAGCTGTAACTCCAAAGGAGTAGCAATTGTTATTAAAAATTCATTTAATCCTCCCATCCTGGACAAGGGTTCAGACCAGGAGGGTAGATGGTGTTATTTTATGTGCGTATCCCCACTGCTTAATAAACCAACATTGTTCCTAAACTTATATGGTCCATGCTCAGGACAACAGGAATTAATTTTGAAAATCTATAACATCCTACTTAACTTCCCTAATCATTTTTTTATCTGAGGGGATTGGAATGCTGTTATTGACCCTAATCTTGACCATTCGCGTAATTCTAAATCATATAACACACGAGCCTCTCTTGCCTTAATGGAGCTAATTTATGATTTTGGACTGGTTGACCCTATTTCTTTTGGCAAGGACACTAGGAACAATAATAACTACATGTATTTCTCTAGATGTCATAATTCCTGGTCATGCATAGACTTCCTTCTAATATCAGACATACTAACAAATTGGCAAATAAACTATCTAACCGAACCCACAGTTTTCTCGGATCATTCAAAGATTGCTTTAAGGATAAACTTTGCACATAACGCATCCTTACTAAACAAAGGTTTTAACTGGTCTCTTAACAACAATTTCCTACACAACTCAGCAGTTACTGAGGAGATAACTAATGCTCTGGTGGAGTTTAACGCTGACCCCTGTGACACAGATATTCCTTATGACGTCCAATGGGTGGCAAGCAAATCTCTACTCACAGGCATATTCATTCAAAAATCCACATACCGTAAAGAAGGGGAATGAAAATGAGAACCGCCTAATATCTGAGATCAGAACACTAGATGAGACGCAAATGAATTACACCTCAGCATTAGAAAATGTTATGTTAGAGAAGCAAAGGGAACTGTTTGAACTACACCAGTCCAGTTACTCCCTGCAAGAACTAAGGCTTATATCAAATACTTGGAATGGTTACAAACCCCTTCCAAAGCATTAGCTAGGATAATTGAAAATAAATAGAACTCACCCAAAATAGCCCTTATTCATCATCAAGATACACTTTATAAATCAGACACTCAAATTATTCAGTTATTTCACCTACTCAGACATATATGCCAGTAACAATCACCAAACCCCAATCACAGAGATACAGGACTATCTTAACAACATCACATTCCCAAAGCTAAATGAAGACCAGAAAGTAATCCTATCTACCCCACTGACCCTTCACGAAGTTATAAATGCCATTGGCAACCTTAGAATAGGCAAAGCTCCAGGCCCAGATGGGTACTCTCCAGATTTCTATAAGACCTTTAAATTTAAGTTAGCTCCCATTCTACTTAAGGTTTTTAATTGTATATCCTCCAATGGTATATCAGACCTCTACATTAACCACTCAAAAACCACACTAATCCCTAAAAATAGCCTGGATAAATCCAACCTTAACAACTACAGGCCAATCTCCTTAATGAACATTGACATTAAAATTCTATGATAGCTGAAAGGCTTAAAAAAGTAATTCCTTCCCTAATCTCGAAGGAACAAGCAAGTTTCATGTCCAACAGATATACCTGGGACAATACTCTTACTATGGAAACCATGATTAGCCTTACCAAAAAGGATAAAATCTGAGATATGCGATGATACTAGATGCCTGTAAGGCATTTGACAGGGTCAACTGGAGCTTTCTATTTACAGTACTTTCCTACTTTGACATACCCCCTGGGTTCATTAATATTATTAAAATCTTATACAATAGCTCTTATACCCGCCTATATATTAATAAGCAATACTCACAACCGATAAAAATCTCAAATGGCACCAGATAAGGATGCCCTCTCTCCCCTTTTTTTGTTCAACTTATATTTAGAACCCTTCTTTCTATCCATATTGCAAAACACATACCATTCAATCCCCAGAATACTACATACCAGGATCAGCTTGACCACATTTGCTGATGACCTGAATCTATATTTTGAGCATCCGATATCGGACACCAAGAAATTAGTAACTACCTTGAATACTTATGCAACTATCTCGGACTATAAAATGAACCAAAATAAATCCTTTATTTTCCCAATCAACCCTTCAGCTCATAGGGAAAATCTCTTTCCAGACTCACCCTTCCACATAGCATACTCCTTCAAATATTTAGGGATTTACTATGACCACTCATCCTCCTCCACATTGCAGTCCAATCTATCTAAATTATGGGTGGCTCTTTCATAAGACCTATCTAGATGGCAACAGATGAAGCTTTCTATGCTATCTAAAACATCTATCATTAAAGTGAACATCCTCCCAAAGCTTCTCTATCACTTTCATTCATCTCTCTCCTCCATTCCCAATGCATTTATCACAAAAATTCACAAAACCTTTGCGAAGTTCATATGGCACCCAAAATCTGTAAGAGTGTCATACCAAAGACTTACCTATCTAAAAGCTAAAGGAGGCCTAAGGATGCCTGACCTTCTACTCTACTACAGAATCCTGCATGTTAGTAGGTTAATCACTATTTCCAATTACCACCCAAACCACGCAATATGGACTCCCCTTTGGGTAATAATATGGCATAATCACACCCTGAGCAATAATTTCAACCCCAAAGCTCTCCCATTTTTAAGTCCACTATCTTTCAAAAATCCAAAAGTTGCATCATATCCTGAAGATTAAAATCAAGTCTTTCCAAGACATTTTTAATTCCCTGAAATTAGAAAAAGCACTGCATCTATTTCAACCCTTTCACCTCAATCCTAATATCAAGATGAACTGTAACATGGTCAATCTGATTGACTACCCTTTAATAAAAGAATATATGCTTTGGGATATTCACAAACATAGAAGTTTATCACTAACAGAACTACGTGGTATCCTTAACCTATCAAAAAAATACACCGTAATTCTAAGGCAAATAAGGAAAATCACAGCATCTCTACTTCAAGGTCACATCATTAATGAATCTGACTTTAACCAGGTTGTCAACCTGCTACAAACCTTAGCTAGCAAGAAAAGCATGTTGTCCTCTCCTATAAACTTAATAGCACAATTCAGTTCCAGGATAAAATGGTCTATGCGGTCTATTGGAACCAGCAAGGGTCGAATACATTAATAGATTAAAAGCTAACAGCTATTAAATCCATGCTTATGTTTCCCCCGTGTAAGAAGCTTACTTATACACAATTTATGATTACCAATAACTTATACTTTACTCCAGTCCATCTAAATACATTTATCCCGAGTGTATCTACTGCATGCATCTGCTGCTCCTACCCCCAGGCTAATATCCTACATATGATATGGTTTTGCAGACACTCCCACAGTATATGGTGCTCCCTCAAAGTGAGACTTGACAAGATGGGATACCACAAATCAACCCTCTCAGGGGAGATGCATTGTTACATGTTACTCACCTTAAAATGTCAAAACTAAGATTGCATCTTTTAATTACACTCTCTTTACTAGTTAAATTCTACATTACCAAAAATTGGCTGAATCGCATTAAGATGTCCTGGAGAGGATTTAGATGTTTGGCTATTAAATACACTATGTCACAAAAACTTCTAATAACAAACTCTCAAAAGCATGCTTATTACCTGACATTTTGGAATACTATATTTGAGCACTTGACTGACAAGTATACATAAACGTAAGTAGTTCATCGCTACTATAAATTTTTTTCCTATAGGTGTGTTTAAATCCCTCTCTCTTCCCCATTTCTTCATACCCCGGCTGTACGGTGGCTCAAAATATGTATTATGTCTTCTCCTTTACCCCCCTTATAAATCTCAAACAAGGGCATTATATTGTGTTCAGTTATAATAATTGTCCTTTTGCATATAGATTTTACATTAGGCTTACTCTTAGATGTCATATTAGCCTTAAGCAGCACTATTGTATATATTGTATATAGTTAGTAGTTTTATGTTCTCTTCTGTATCACTGCTCATTGTTAAACTGCATTTGTGTGTGATATTCATGTATTGTAAAATCAATAAAATTCTATTTGAAAAAAAAAAAAAAGAAAACATTGCCTGTTGTCCTACCTGCCAAAGTCCATCCTAAAAATACATTTTCATTTACTCAGTGTAACCATCTCACTTTGGACTATTCCAGAAGCACACAAACATCTGCTACTTGGAACTGCATGGTTCAGAAACACACGTAAATCTGCTACCCGGAACTGCATGGCCCAGAAAGACACACACATTTAAATCCAGGAACTGCAGGGCTACGTCTTTGCTAAGTGGAAAAAATATCCTCACTTTTAGGAATATGGCAGTGAACTATGCTAAACTGTTAATGGATAGAACAGTAAATATAATGATGTTGAATGTAATCATCTGAGCTCAGCCTGTCAAATTTAAAATGTAAAACAAAATACATGAAAGTGATCTTTTCAAAAGCAAGAATGCTTTCATTGAGACTTCAGAAATGCAATTTCCTGCCCTTCACATTCTCTGTGCAGGAGTAGCAGCCTTTCCATTTATTTTTTCCCAAAGTCAACTCTGAGGTTGCTGCACTTTGGATAAAAAGGAAAGATTCTCATTGCAGTAGCCTTCTGCCACTACAAATACTGTGTCTGCCTCTCTTTCTCTCTCTGACCACACACACACACACACACACACACACACACACACACACACACACAAACACACACACTTCAAAAACAACTATCTGTGCATTAAAAGTATCGGTTCCTGTGGTAAAAAAACACCTTGATTCATTTTTGGTGAAATAAACTGCATCAGTAACAGTTATTCTACTGATAAAAGCATTAGACAGACTCATTAGAATGCAATGTCTTGCCTCCTGCTGAGCACATCAACAACAGCAGCATATGTTTGCTGGAACTGCTAGTTCAGTATTACTCAGCTGACATTCCAACTCAGGCCATAATAAATCTTCTTCTTCTTTTGGCTTTTCCCAGTTAGGGGTCGCCACAGCAGATCACCTTCCGCTCATGATTAGCAGTGGAGTTTTACAGTGTCGAGTTGCCAGCCCAGCGCCCAAACTTTCACAGAAGGCACACACATGCACACACTCACACCTAGGGCCAATTTTAGAGTGTCCAATCCACCTACAGCATGTCTTTGGGATGTGGGAGGAAACCGGAGCACTCAGAGGAAACCTACGTGACCACAGGGAGGACATGCAGACTCCACACAGAAGGCACCCCAGCTGAGGATCGAACCGGAGAACATCTTGCTGTGAGGTGGCAACGCTAACCACTGCACCACTGTGGCCACCCCTCAGGCTATAACAAAGCAACATGTTTAAAACTGCTTAGCATTTCAACTCACAACTTTCAACTAGGCCTACCAAAGTAAAGTCAGGCTTGCATGAATACCGTCTTGAGTTCCCCTTTAAAACAGGACATGGACATAACTGGAACAGCCTGTTTAACAAAAGACAAATAAATAATAACATGAAAAATCTGGGTCAACTATGGCATTGCTTTGGAGCAAGCATGGTTTCTCAGTGGTGAAACTTTCTGCTATACAGTTTCAGTGTCCAGGGTTCACTCCTGACTTCTGGTTCTTGTCTGTGTGGAGACCACATATTCTTCTTGTGTCTGACTGTTTTTTAATAGGTTCATAGGTTCATAGGTTCATACTAGGCTATCTGCCCGAGGGCATTTACAAGCCTAGCCCATAGTTTTGTGGCTTACGCCACCCCTTTAGTATGGGGAACTATACCCATTATTTTGCTGTGCCTCTGTTGAGCAGTGACACTGAGGTAATCCCTGGGGTATATCTGCGATCTCCCATCCATTGGTCAAGATTTCTCTTGAACAAGGCCAGCGAGGTGCTCTGCCTCACATATACCGGGATTTTATTCCACAGCATAGGGAGTCTTTGGGTGATGAATCTATCCCTCCAGCACGTCCTATTAATAGCCGTGTCGAGGTTTAAGTCTCCGCCCTTGTGGCTCTGACGGATCTAGATTTTTGAGGTGAAGCATATTCATCAAATCTGGGTTTGACATGGCCTTGTATGTTAGGCAAAGGTCACCTCTGAGCAAGCGGTGGCGACTGAATAGAGCTGGAGTTCTTTCAGTCGGGCAGCATAGGACAGATGTTTGAGACCCTTTATCCTTTTGGTGAGGAACTTTGTGGCCTCTCTAGCTGCTGCAAGTGTCGGGTCAGATACATTCTGAATGGGGCATTGTACTCAATCATTGGTCTGATGAGTGATGAGTATAGGGAGACTATGACCTCCCTTGATCTAGATGAGAATCCCTTCATGATAAGGTGGGCAATGTAGAAGGTCTTCCTAACTACTTTAGCTACATGGGTGTCGAATGACAGACTACTATCAACCTGGGTCCCCAGGTCCCTGATAACTTCTTCTGTACTCAGTGGATTGCCACCTATTTGGTAGCTAGGGGTAACCTTGTTTTTCCCGAAGGGTATGACTATGCATTTTTGGCATTTAACTTTAGGCCATGGCTCTGGCACCAGTTATCCGTTTCTGTGAGACCCTTCTGAAGGATATCTGTGTCAGATGTGTTTTCTACTATGGCCAGTTTGCAGTCATCTGCAAACTTTGTCAGCCATAACCCTCCTGTGTTTGCTTGTACTGGAAAAGTAGATGCCAAACAAGAGTGGGCCCAGGACTGAGCCCTGTGGTACACCACTTGTGACAGGCTTTGAGTCTGACATGGCGCCAGCAACTCTGACCCTGTGGGTTCTGTCACTCAGCCAGTTTGCAACCCATCTTGTGATGTATGGGTTAACATTTAAGCTGATGAGTTTTTCAATGATACCCGAGTGGGGTATTGTATCAAAGGCCTTCGCCAGATCGAGGTAGGCTGTATGGACTGCCTTTCCTCATCAATGGCTTTGGTGACTGTTTCAAAAAGTCAACCAAGTTTAGAAGGCATGATCTGCCTTTGACAAAGCCAAACTGGGATGGATCCAAAGTCTGCAAATTCCCTATGTCTTTATTTATGAGGTCCATTATGATCCTCTCCATGGCTTTGCAGATAAGGCTTGTCAAGCTAATGGGCCGGTAATTTCCAGGGTCGGTGGAGGCACCGCCTTTGTGAAGTGGGACCACAGTTGCAGTGCGCCACTCCCTGGGTACGTATCCAGAGGTAAGACTATGATTAAACAGCTGTCCTAGCTGTAGGTTTAATTCCTCGTTGAGTTCGTGGAGCACACAGCCGGGGACACCATCAGGTCCCATGGATGCTGTGTTTTTTGCTTTGGAGAGAGCAGTTCTCACTTGGGCGTTGGAGATGTTTGGGGGGCTGCAATCGCTTGGTATAGATATCTCTCCTACAATATGTAGGCTAATTTGTTACTCATAAAAATGCATGCAAACACACACATTAGATATGTCAGTGTCTCAACAGGTAGCTCACTCATCTTTGGTGCTGGAAGATCAAAATTCTGTGGGTTCTAATACTTTACCAGGTACTTAAGTTAATTTCCAATAGTATGATAGCGACTCGCAACATACTTGCTTGCTGCAGTTTGCTTGAAAAAGTAAGTACTCCCTAGCTCAATCTGCTACAAATACTTAGACCAACATCTGACCCTATAAAACTGTATAGCCCTACTAGATCCCAAACTCTAATCCTAAAACTCCCACCCAATTCCTTACCAGAGTCTTTCCTTTCTTACCCTAAAACTCCAACACCTCAAAAATAAATTCCCCAATTAACTCCCTCCCACTCACTAAACCTAAGCTTCCCTTCCCTCCTGCTCCCTACACCTAAATCCCCTTCCCGGTCACCGCTCTAATTCCCATCGCACTCACTCCCCATGGCTGCCGCACTCACCTCACTCAAACAAACTTGAATAATGGGCTTCAGGTAAGGTATGGCAGCTGGTTGTTTGAAGTCATATTCATGTTCAAGTGTGAGCTGCCTACATGTGCTACAAGATGCTTAAGCCCGTGGCCCCAAAATGGTGGTCTTTGAATGCTTGGGATTGAAATGCTTGTAGTAGGACCCTCTTTAGAAGGCTTGTTTTGAGAATTTTCACAAATAAAACAATAAATAACAATGGATGGAATTATTATGATTTATTTCACTTCATGAACTGATTATATTAAATAGTAGCGACACAGCTGGAATTCAGGATTTTTTCTATATTCAAAGACTGGAGGCTGTGTGATAGATTATTTTTCACTAACTCCAGATGTACAGGGAATTAATGAGTTGAATATTCCCATATGAGCAGAAGGTAATCATAGCCCTTTAATTCTTAAAATGAAAGGAAACGACAGATAGATGAGCAAAAGAGAAATTAAAAGACATTCCCCGGGATTCATGAAGCTTACGCCAGGTGCAGGCGTAGTGTTGGCGTTCTAACACCAAATATGGCCGCCGAGCGATTCAGGTATGAGCTGTTTCCACATGCACTACCTGCATACGCTACGCCCGCACAACTCCTGAGCCATGTATGCTAATTACCCCATGTGCAGCAATGTAGCATGCAAATGAAGGTATGCAGTGATTCAGGAAGTGGTGCAGGTGTAGTGTAAGCATGCAGAAATGTAAACCATATAAAACCGAAGCCATGATAGCCGTCCAAACACATGTATTATAATGTTAATATATGCCGATGGCTAAATATATAGCCATTGGCATAAAAAAATGTACAAAATATAAAATTAACATTTAATATATATAGTCGCACTATTGCGACGTGGAAGCGCAGGGCAGTGGTGCGCAAAGGGGATCGCAAGGAATATATAAAAATATAGAATAAAACCGCAATGAAACACATATCACGATTTTCCCATAATTGTCAATGGCAGGCATGCTACACCATACTCATGGCACAAGGGTTGCTAAGGGGCAGTGACAGTGTTATGCGCAGTAGCAAGGAATTAGTAGGCAATGCCATGCAAATGAGAGGAGTAATAGTGAATCGCAGACTCCCTGCTGGTGTAAGGATGCACCTCACAGTGTAGCGTTATAACACCGAGGTGAGCCCTTGAGATAAAAATGACATCAAGAGAGGGGTGTGTCGCCATTGCTGTAAGCACATTGGAGCATTGCTAAACCGGTCTGCCCCTAGCTAGGCAAATCTGCAGGATAGGGGTGTGTCGAATCGCCCATAGCTATGCTTAGCTGAGAGTACACAAGGTAACCGAGTATGCATGTGAAGGGAGATGAAAATGCTTGTAAACCCGGTAAACGGGTATGTGCATCGTGCACTGCAGCCGAAACAGGAAGGATATAAGAAAGAAATAAGGAAATGCTGCAGTGGTGAAATTGGAGTACACATAACTAATTAACACCTAGGAGCTTACAGTGGGCCATTGACAACAGCTAACAAAGCTGCAAGTAGCTACCTGCAGAACAGGGAAGGGGAGGGGCTGTACTGCAAAGAAAACAGCAAAGTGTCAAAGCAGAACAAAGGCGATATGCAGTATATCAGCTACAAGGCACATTTCTCCATTACTGGGTAGGGAAAGTACAAAACAAGAAAGATGGCAGGTGGATGCATGCCTTATAATGGGAGGGGATCCAGGTCTAAAAGTGAATTAAAGGGCAACAGATTAATCAAAGCAGGCAAGTAGATCTCCGCAGTAAAGGCCCCACACTTGCAATACTCATTGCAAAACCCATAATTAAGATACGCAGCAGCTGGAACAGTTTATACACACCGACTTACATAGACAGCATCCATAGCACAATACTATAAAATGTGAAACCACCTCACACACATTTGTGTATTCCCATACACTCTGCACCAGTGGTGTATACAGATGGGGAACTTTTATTATGTACATGTTAGGGGCTGCCATAGCTTTGATCCACCAGTATGTGTTGGAGACTGACAGTGGTGTGGAGGATGATGCACATGACCACCGCAGGCACCAGAGGAGGAGGAGAGTGTTCAGACCCAGGCTAACCTACCAGGGGCTACATGATCTGGAGATAGTAGAGCATTACAGGGTGGACAGGAACACCCTACAGCAACTTGTGGAGCTGTGCCGGCCACACCTCAGAGCCAGAACAAACAGAGGGGAACCCATCCCAGTGGATACGAAGGTATGTGTAAGCCTGAGAATACTAGCTACCATTACCTTTCAAAGACCAACGGGGGATATCATGTATATTTCACAGGCATCAGCATCCAGGGTACTACACCAGTTCCTGGATGCCATGTTACCACATGCCAATGAGCACATATACTTCCCCCGAGCGCAGGAGGAGTTAGCCAGCAATATGTGTTTCTTCCTCCATGTGGCAGAATACCCGGAGGTACTGGGTGCAATAGACTGCACACACATACACATCAAGTCACCACCTGGTGAGCAGAGAAGGCACTACATAAACCACAAGGGATACCCCTCCATCAACTGCCAGGTCGTGTGCAATGCCCAGGGCATTATAATGGATGTGTGTGTGCTGGCAGCCCTGGAAGCTATCATGACTCCCACATCTGGCATGCCTCACAGCTGTATCGGTTATTTGTCAGGGGGGACATCTCAAATAGCCACCTGGTGGGGGATGCTGGCTATGCACTGGAACCGTGGATGATGACTCCCATCAGAAACGCACACACACACACATGCAGGAACGCCATAATAAGGCACACGCACAAACCAGAATCATCATAGAGAGTGTGTTTGGGATGCTGAAATCACGGTTCTGTTGCTTGGACATATCTGGTGGAGCCTTGCAGTACTCTCCAGGCACGTGTACCCACATCTTCATAGTGTGTGCCATGCTACACAATATGGTCCTGTGGAAACAGCTGCAGCAGGGACAGAATGGTGAAGGTCCTCACAGCCCACCACCATTGCCAAGGGCCCCACAGGCACAGAGGTACTCAGACCACAAACACCCTGAGCCAGACCCAGTAGGCAGACAGAGGAGTGCCCAGTATGCCCATGCCTTGGTAAAGAGGGAACATATAGCACACACACTGACAGTGTAGGCACCTTGGGACTGACACCTTTCTCCGCCTGCATACACAGTAAAAATGGATGGCACACACACAAGACTACCTGTAAATTGTCATGTATAGGCAGTCTACTGTGTGCATCCAACATAGGTAGACCTCAACTATTGCACACACAACAGCCATTGGCACAAGGTAAGTCAACACCTGATCAGTAACTTAAGCTATCAGCATATGCAGATACTGTATATATAGATTCATAGGTAGGTACTTGGCCAACTGCCAGAGGCCATTCATAAGGCCAGCCAAAATGTGTCAGCTTTTGCCACCTCATTGATTCATTAACCGTCCCTCTGTGGAGCAGAGCCAATGGTGGGATCCCTGGGGTGCATCTACTGTTCCCCATCCACCCTTCAAGGTTTCTCTTGCAGAGTGTTAGTGAGGGGCTCTGTATAATGTAGTTACAGATGTTGTTCTAAAGTATGGGTAGCGTCTTTGACAGGAATCTGTCCCTCCAGCATCTTCCAGTTATTGTTGTGGCAAGGTCAGCTCACTACAGTGTGTGGCTCACTGTGACATGGATTCCCATAGGTGGAGCATATCCATTAAGCCTGAGTTCGACATGGCTGTGTTGGTCAGTGGAGATAATCTCTGGATAAATGAGATGCCACTGAGTAAAGCAGGAGTTTATTCAGTCCAGCTGCATAGGCCATATGTTGGAGGCCAGTATTCCCTTTGGTGAGGTACATTCGTGGACCCCCAGCTGTTGGACGTGTCCTCTGAGGTACATCCCACATGGGTTATTATACCCGATGATGGGACTGATGAGTGATGAGTAAAGGGGCACTATAACCCCAGTATGTCTGGATGGGAATCCTTTAGTAGTCAGATGGCCTACATAGGAGGATGTCCTAACTACTGTGAAGATATGATTGTCACAGGGGAGATCACTATCTACCTTGGTCCCCAGATACCCCATTACCTCATCTGTATTAAAGTGGCTGCTGCTCATGTGTTAATATGTGGGTGCCAATTCCACAATGGAATGACCATGCAGTTAGTGGCACTTAGCAGGAGGCTGTGTCATTGGCACCCTGTGACATTCTCTGTGAGGCCCCCTGAAGGAAGTCTGTGTCAGCTGGACTAGCAATCATGGCTCCCAGTTTGCAGTCATTGCCAAACATGGTATGCCATAGTCCAATTGCGTTAGCCTGTACATCTGAGACGTATATGCCAAACAGTAGAGCTCCCAGGACTGAGTCCTGTGGGACACCAGTTGTGACTGTTCAAGAGTTGGACCTGGAGACCGCTAGTTGTACCATGTGGGTTCTGTGTGTAAGCCCGTTGGCAACCCAACCTGTGATGTATGGGTGAATGTACAGGCTGGTGTGTTTATCAATAATACCTGAGTGGAGCATGGTGTCAAAAGCCTTGGTGAGGTCCAGGTAGTATGTGTGAACCACCTCCCCTGTCATCTAACGTTTTGGTGACTGTATGTAAGACGTCAAACAGGTTCAGTAGGCATGAACTGCACTCAACCAAGCTGACCTGGGTTGGGTCACGTGTTCGAAGGTCACCAATGTCATTGTTAATGAGTGCCATGAGGATGCAAACCATACCATTGCAGACCAGGCTAGTCAGGCATATGGGGTGACCATGGTCAGTTGTGATTTCTCCGTGATGGAGTGGAATAACTGTTGCCACGCGCCATTGTATGGGCATGTAGCCTGTGGAGAGGCTGAGGTAGGAATGCTTAATTAGGTGGGGAGCAGGTTGTCTTGTACAGTTTGCAAGATGCAGTCTGGGTCAACATCTGCCTCCATTGACGCTGTGTTCTGTTGTTAGAGAGGGCCATTTCCACCTGTGTGTCTCTGATGGTTGGGATACTGTACCTTTCGGGTAGTGTTGTGGGCTCTTTAGGGGGTGAAGTATGCACTGAATGTATCTGCAAGGATGTTGGCAATATCAGTATGGTCAGCATATTCTGTGCTATATTTCACTGGCACAGTGCAGATCCTTGACATAGCCAAAGAAGGCTTTGTGGTTATCTTTCAAATCCTTGCATATTCTCCTGCTGATAGCCTTGGATGATGTCATGAGGGGCCTACATATCATACTAATAGTGGTCACAGATGTCTGCCCTTCGTGGGATTTGCTGTGTGTCTGGAACACTGTCCTACATCTGTAGTATAGCCTGTTTATTGCAGGGTCCACCAGACCGGTGTCCTTGTCTAGGAGGAGTGACTCTTGGTTTACCAGCGATAGCATGATTCATACATCCATGTAGGTGCTTATAGACTGCATTTGTAAATCTGTCTGTATCTTGAGCAGTGTTTCCCCTTAATTGGGGGCTGTGAAACCGCCCACCCCTGTCACTAGTAGTGTATATTTAGCTGTAGGAAAGGTATACACTCATATATCCATGGGTGGGGGAGATGCTAGGGTGTAGAAACAGTGAATAGTTCATGGTCAGATCTAACCAGTGATTGGTTAACCTCCACTGTGGTGCACCTGTTGCCCATGCTGGTGATGACCACATCTAGTAGTTTCCACCCCACGTTAGGGAGGTTACAATCTGATACAGGGCATATGAGGTGATACATTCCAGGAAGCGCTGGTCCTAGATGTGAGTACCAGAGTACATTTCCTAGTTAATGGTATGGTAGTTGACATCGACCAATGCCAGGGTGTGCGTTAGAACTGTCATGTTCTCCACTGTCTCCAGGTACATGGAGTGGAGGTCCTGGGTCATGGAGGGTGATCCATAGCAGGCCACATTCCACATTGCACTTGTGGCTGATGTTAACTGCACATGGATGATCACAGAGGCAACTAACCTGGCGGTGTAGGTATCCCTGATGAATATGGATACAGCCCCTCCATGTCTGTCAGTCCATGTTCTGTGACTGAAATGTGTGGTATGGGTTGTAGTCTGGTAGTGCTGGTGTGCACTCAGGAGCCTTAAGACAGATTTCAGTTAATGCACAGATGTTGATGTTGTCCATCCTGAGAAGTGCTGTGAGTGCATGCATGTTGTGATCACAACCCCTGGTGTTGAGTGGCATAAACCTCATTGAATCTGCTATTGTGCTGTTTACAGAGCTGGTATTCACATTCAAGACTCTCCTAAATAAGGCACCATGGGGGTACCAATAGCCTTGGCCAGTATTCCAAAGCTTAAGGCTGACAGATTGGCCGGTATGGCATCATTGCATGCATGTTCCCCATCTGTGCTTGTTTTTCATCTCCCCTGTAGGTAACCTAGTGGTAAGCAATAGAAAGCCTTAAACTTATACAAGCCTTCTAGCTTCCAAGATAGGCTTTTGGAGTGACTAAGTATCAGTGTTCTGTATGTTCTTGCTGTACTCAACTGTTTCCTGACCACATGGTGAGTTCACACTGTATATTGTGATCTGAAGGTCTGTTTATTCACATATTATGGCTGTGATGGCCTGCACGTCAGAGGTTCACAGATAGCCTACTATCTATCTGCCCAAGGGCAATTAGAAGCATAGCAACAGTGTGTTGGCCTCCCCCCCACCATTGATGAAGTAACTGAGCCTCTGTCAAGCATAGCCAATGAAGCAATTCCAGGCAGAGTTGCTGGAAGCTGTTGAAGATTGTGGTTGTGGAGGGTGATAGGGGCACTTAGTGATCTAAAGAGGGCATGTTAATGTGGCAATTCAACACCATTCAATTCCCCCAACAGGTCTTGCAGCTATCAAACTGGACAGGCTCCCCCACCCCCTGGCTGTATGGTTCTGGGACACATGATCCCAGGGGTGTATAGTCTGTTACCCATTCACACAATAAGGTTTCCCTTGGTGTGTCAGTGAGGGGCTATGCCTAATGTAGTTAAAATGTAATGAATTGTCTCACAGTACATTTGTTATATGTTGTTATGTCAAGAGTACGTGAAGCTCAGTGAGTTTGGGGGCTCCCGCCCTTTGCTTAGCCTAGCTTACACATAGAAATCATCTAAATAGAAAATAGGTGGAAGCAACGTTAATGTCAACAGTGTAATGGTTACAGCATCTGCATAGTATCTGTGCATTCAAGGTTACAATCCTGATAAAGGCAGGGATGTTTATCATGTGCAAAAGTATACCTTAACCACAGCTTGCATATATAGGTAGTAATTGTCTGTATAATAATCATTCGAATCACCCATATAAACCCATGTGTGCAGGAAAGTACATTCAACAGAGAATGTAATGTCATGTCAGCACATAGTGACATGTTACGTCACTGACAGGATATATCCGGAGTAGTTAGCGGATGTGACCGTGTTTGCGTGCACAGGTTATATGTTACAACGTTTGTTTAACTGTGTTTAACCACTGCTCTAATGTCACACAAACTCTTTTAAACATGCTTATAACTGCTTAACTGAGCCTTATTCTGCAGTAAAAAACCTTTGTAAAGCATCGCAGGTGTCAAACCCTGGACCATGCACACTATAGTCATGCGACGTACCACTAAGCCATCCGAGGTGTAACTGAGCCTTATTCTGCAGTAAAAAACATTTGTAAAGCATCGCAGGTGTCGAACCCTGGACCATGCACACTATAGTCATGGGACGTACCACTAAGCCATCCAAGGTGTACACATGTTTCATGGTCCTGAGACTACACCTTATACCATATGCATTTTATTGTAATGATCACAAATGGGACAGTGGCTTTGTGTACATATGTATAGTACATTGTAATGTACTGTAGTTTGTGAACCAACACATTCCAGTCTACAGATGTATTACTGTTACAAACTAATATGATATATATATTTTTCAGTTCTTTAGTCACATTAGTGAGGGGTTCTGTGTTTGGTGGTTCTGGTTATTTAATTAATTTCTTAAAATAATATAAAGTCTGGGATGTTTTTGCAACAGTACTATATACAGTGAATAAGAAGATTTCATTGGGAAATGTATTTTGCAAGTATTTATAATGTATGTGGTGTGTTGTCAGTTGGCTTTTACTTTAAAGATATGTGACCACTATTGATAACTTTAAAGCAAGCGTAACTTTTTGTTTGGCTATGACGTACGCATTTGCATCTTTAAATCCGGGTCCTTGCTGTATTACGATACACACTGAGGACTCTGTGAGCGAAACCGGCCACCGGTCTGTGTTTTTTGTTGGGCTGGTTGCCTAATAAACTTCTGTACATCTTGGCTTGGCTTGTTTTTATCTTTTGGAGTGCTGGATCGATTGCGGGTTACGTGTCTATTTGTATTCCGTGCACCATTTTGTTCCGTGCACCTATCGTGTGTTGGATGGTTATTGTTGGAGTGCTGGAACATTCCCTTGGATGCTTGAACAGTTGTTTAGGGCCTGGGGATTTTTTGGATTGTAAATAAAGCATAACATGCTTAAGGCAAGATTCTAGTCAAGCAGTGATAGAAGTGGCAGATTTTTAACCAGCTCGGATATGGCTACAGGTATGGACTTTCGGACTTATTTAAACAACATTATGGCCGATAAAGATGATAGTGCTTGCTTTACTGGCGTTCATATTGCAGGTGAAATTCAACATGATAATACGGTTTCTAAACCAGCTGAAGTTGTAGAAACATTTTGGCAATTGACCAAAGCATCAAAACGGGTGCATTCTTGTGTATGGCACTGTAAACTTCTTAAAGCGTATTTGGCAGCAAAAATTATACCAAGGGGACTTAGAGTTTATGTTGAGCCAGGATTGGGAAACAATGATGAACAGTTTATGTTAAAATGGAGGGCTATACAGGCTACAGCTTCCAGAATGTTCATACAGATGCTGGTGGAACATTATGAACAACAGTTGCCTGACTTAATAGTAAAGCTTGAACAGTGTTTTGAACGCACTCAGGTATTTGTTAATTCTTCGGATTACCAGAATCTGCATACACAGTTTATTACAGATATAGAGAAATATGACAAGGAACTGGGTAAAAGGAAGATGCATAAATATCAACAAGATGTTAGTAATTTCAACAAGGCTACAGTGTATACATGGAAAAAACAAAAAAGGGGTGTGCGATTTACGGAAGATAAACAAATCCCCAGGCCCAAAAGAAAATGGGTCAAGTCTATTTTAAGGAGACATGATACACCATCTAGTGCTTCGAAGTACTCATCTAGTTTATCTAATACGGACACTGAACCAGAAACAGGGGTGTGCAGGATGTTCCCTCACCAGTTTCAAAAAGATATAAAGCCCCTTTAGAAGGGCAGGCCGCAAACATCATGGACGTGGACGAGGTTGTAAGGAAGATATTCCAGGACAATTTGTTACAACAGTAGACTCAGATTCCTATACTGAGTTTAATTTGGCTAATGACATTAACAACTTAGTCATTAACCTTACTACTTATTCACTTTCTTCCAGTGAAATCAGTGTGTTGAATAAAGGCCTTGGATTTATTCCTTCATTTTTTGTGTCACAGTATGATGTTATAAATGATGTCAAAAGTTTTTGCAGAAAACTACATTTAAAATATTTTTTTGCACAAAAGGAAAATGTTTCTACTGAATTCAAACCAGGTGGTTTCCAGTTTAGAAAATCACAATTTGTGCCCCCCTATCACAGCACAATTAAAATATTTGAACAACTAATATTAAAGGATTTGCATTTGAAAGAATCTGAGTTTTTTTGTTCAGGTTTTCAAAATCTAACATCAAATGAGAAGGAAGCTTTGACAGGACTTATGAATAATCCTAACATTATTATAGTGGGTGCTGATAAAGGAGGGGCAGTGGTTATTTGGGACAGAGCACATTACATGGCAGAAGCAAGTAGACAATTGACTGATACAGAGTATTACTCAGTATTAAGTAGTGATACTACTTCAGAGTATAAACATCAGATAGATGGGTTTTTAACAGAAGCTTATGATACACAAGTTATTACTTTGCAACTTAAAAAACAATTACAGGTTGATTATCCGAGTTCACAGTATTTTTATATGGTTCCAAAAATCCATAAGAGATTAATTAATCCCCCAGGTCGACCTATTGTGGCAGGTAGGGGTTCTTTGACAGAACCCCTTTCGGAATATTTAGAGTACAAATTAAAAAAAATTGTTGGTCCTTATTACAGCACGGATCCAAGATACCCAACAATTTTTATCTTTAATAGAAAATTTAGAAGTCTCAGTGGATGAATATTTGGGTACTCTCGGTGTACAATCTCTATATACCACCATACCACACCAAGGGGGGATTATGGCTGTGGACTTTTGGATGAAACAATCTGGAATGTACAGCCCACATGAGCAAGAGTTTTTGATTCAATTGCTCAAGCTGGTATTAGAACATAATGCCTTTACCTTTAATAATCAATGGTATTTACAGGTCAAAGGGACAGCAATGGGGGCTACTTTTGCCCCGACCTATGCTGATTTGTTTATGGGGTATTTGGAAGCCCAATATATATATGTTATGCCTATTGAATTCAAACCACAGCTTGTTATGTGGCGTAGGTATCTGGATGATTGTTGGGTAGTGTGGGGGGGACAGACATCTGACTGGCGGAAATTTGTAAAATATCTTAATCAAAATCCTTATGGGATTAAATTTATAGGTGATATTAGTCAAGAAATAGTGGAATTTTTGGATGTTACAGTTGGTAAGTCTGTAGATGGATCTTTGTTTACAGATCTACATAGGAAACCTTTTTCTAAAAATGGATTTTTATATGCCAGCAGTTGCCATCCCCCCCACACTATCCAAAATATACCCGTATCCCAATTTCAAAGGGTCAGGAAGATATGTTCACAAACTAGCATGTATGAGACACAAGCTTTGGACTTGCAGAATAGGTTTACCAGCAGAGGTTATAAAAAGAGCCAGGTTATGCAAGCACATAGGAAAGCTAGCCAAATGGACAGATCGACACTATTGGTGGATCGGGAACCAAGGGTGTATAGTCAATATATAAGGTTTATTACCACTTATGGTAGTAATACATTTAACATCAGGAATATATTGGCTAAACACTGGCATATTTTACATTCAGATTCATTTTTTACCAATTATGTTGATCATGAGTGTCACTTTGGATATAGAAGGGGTAAAAATATAGGACAACATTTGTCTTCCTTTAAGAAAGGTACAATATATAAATCTATTCAGACCAGCTCTGTGGGCTGTACATTCTGTGGCACATGTAAATATTGCAAGGTTATGGCAAAAACAAAATCATTTACTTCTGTCAACACAAGAAAGGTGTTCGATATAAGATACCTTATTACATGTAATAGCTCCTGGGTTGTTTATATGGCGGTTTGCCAGTGTGGAGCGTTTTATGTAGGACAGACCTCCTGTACATTTAAACAGATAATAGCCCTTCATATTAGCGACATAAAATGTCAGCGAACTAGAAGTGCTCTGTATAAACATAAATTGGTACATAATACGGCGCACTTTATATTTATAGGGCTTGATTTGGTGGTTATGCATAATACTAATGATCACCATAGACATCAAACACTAACCAAGAAGTAAAGAAGATGGATTGTTAATTTGGGGGCTTTATTTAAACCAGGATTAAATGATCATTGGTAAACAACTATTAGTAATAATGAAAGTATATGGATGCAGGGAGTCAGGGTGTATTTATACACTCTACCTTTGAGGTTAATTACATATGAAGATTTATAAAAAATATATTTCTTCATGTTTTATTATTTATATATGCATATGTTTTTTATTTATAACATATGAGTATCAATGATCATTATTGAGGAAATGTGTTTTGATGTTTTGTAACAAATTGATTTTGAGGGGTACTAGATAACATAAGAGGTTATGAGATTAGGTAGTGGTTCCTTGGGGATTAAGCATATTATATTATTGTTTAATTTTGTTTATTCACATGTATTTAATTTTTCAGTTCTTTAGTCACATTAGTGAGGGGTTCTGTGTTTGGTGGTTCTGGTTATTTAATTAATTTCTTAAAATAATATAAAGTCTGGGATGTTTTTGCAACAGTACTATATACAGTGAATAGCAAGATTTCATTGCGAAATGTATTTTGCAAGTATTTATAATGTATGTGGTGTGTTGCCAGTTGGTTTTTACTTTAAAGATATGTGACCACTATTGATAACTTTAAACCAAGCGTAACTTTTTGTTTGGCTATGACGTACGCATTTGCATCTTTAAATCCGGGTCCTTGCTGTATTACGATACACACTGAGGATGCTGTGAGCGAAACCGGCCACCGGTCTGTGTTTTTTGTTGGGCTGGTTGCCTAATAAACTTCTGTACATCTTGGTTTGGCTTGTTTTTATCTTTTGGAGTGCTGGATCGATTGTGGGTTACGTATATATATATATATATATATATATATATATATATATATATATATATATATATATATATATATATATATATATATATATGTCAGTGATGTCTGCATATATATATATATATATATATATATATATATATATATATATAAATAATACAGTTACATCAATAGCTATATATATAAGCATCTATGAACACACTTCGTGACACAGAAGCACTCCAAAGGAATTGGTGTGTACACAAAACACATGTAGCTCTGGTATTATAACAACTGATATTAACCTAATTCACCATAGAAAGGGTGGTTGTTGTGTATGTGAAGATTGGGGTGGGGTATGAATGATGGGTAATGCAATCATGCATCAAGGAGGGCCTGGGTCGGATGTCCAATAAGTGAACTGGAGGGGCATGCATGAAGTATGGGGACAATATGAAAAATACACAAAGCAAGAACCTTACTCATTCATAATACACCCTGTCATATCACATTGCAACACCTACTTTTACAAGCATATGAACATTAACATGTATCAGACATATGTACACCAACTGATTGTCACATTTGTTTTCAGTAGTGAGGAATGTCTGTAGTACAATGTATATTCTAAACACCATAACATTTGTACATATCTCAGATGCCTTAGCAGTAAGGTCAGTGACTGTGGTGTTCATGGTCCCGGGTTCAAGACCTGCAAGGGCTGTTAGGTTATTCTGAGGGCCAGAATAAGGGCTTTTGGATGCAGGTGGATTAAAGCACTCTTAAGCAGTTGTAAGTGGGTTTCCATGTGTTTGTGCGATGGTAAGCGGCACTGCAACACGGTAAACGGAGAAGCGTTTCACACGTTTGACTTTTGCTTAACGTTGCACAGACCACGGGCAAACCTGCCCACAACTGTATAAATGTGCATTATTCACACTTTTCCTACCAGTGCCTACTCTGAGAGGTAAAATAATAACACCTTTCAGGAGTAGAAACCGCAACCATTTACTCCATCCTCAGAGTAACCTAACACCAAGCTACCTGGGATGTACCTGTCCCAGTTTGTATGCAGACAGGTTAAAACACAAAAGAGAGGAATGTGTTGAAATAGGACAACCCGCCATGTACCCAATTAAAGGTGTATGCTCATTTATATATATATATATATATATATATATATATATATATATATATATAGAGAGAGAGAGAGAGAGAGAGAGAGAGAGAGAGATACATAGAGACATGTCAATATATATGATGTGCATATATGATGTGCATGGAATTAGCTACTTAGGAACACCAATTGGCCATCGGGATAGTACATGTTACTGATCTGTAACTATAAAAGGTTGCCTTGTCACACATTCAAACCATCTGTATCTACCTGTAGGACAGTACAAAACACTGAAAGACAAACCGAAAATGAGTATTGCACTAGTTAATAACACCTCCGATTACTAAGATGGCATGTATAACATGTAGTATGTCTGTGTATGTAGTATCTGTACTGTAAGAATTACAGTGTAATCACTGCATATAGTGGAAATAGCTATCTTATCTTGTAGCGATGTATTGTTGAGCAGTAGTAATGCTTTTACTATTCTATGTGTGTAGTGCTGTAGGTCACACGGCACACTCCACATACACCACAAGGGATGATATGGGCTTGGAACCCACCAATTCGCTTCCAGCCACTGTCAGTGTCAGGACTGGTCCAACAAGTATGCGCTATAACAGGGGATAGTATATGTCGATATGGGTGTATAAGTAAGATGAAAATGTTAAAGGTGCAGTTACCATGCAAATATGGTGTGCATTGTGGGATATTGTGCCAATAACTGTGCAATGTACAGTATTCTAGGCAGATCTGTATTCTATTCTACATAGCGGTTATGTTATGTTATGCAAACAGTAGTTATATCTATTGGCAATTACAATGCTCAGTGACAGGATACATAGCATTAATATTCATCTGGAAGGTTAGCAGCATGATAGCAAAGATAATTGGAAGAGCCAGGTAACTATCCATGCACATAACACATGTAATATCCACCTCTCTACTATGGTTTGCAAGCAATAACAGCTGTACATGTGTACATGTTATGCAAATGTGTAGTGACCCTTGTTACAGGGCTGGGGCAAATGGCTATGTGCACACCTACATAGAGTGGATATTGAGAGTACAGACACACTGGTTGAACTACCAGGTTTGTGTCACCCAACCTCTCATTGCCAACCTAACAGCTGCCTGCACATACTGTATGTAAGGTAGTAATGAAACAGGTTGCATATCATCTTTAACTCCAATGTAACATCTGCAGTAGGAGTGTAAGATGTAGGAGACAGCTGCCCATGTATCATAGCCGCATCATAGGTGATGGCTCACACTATCTGATTATATCCTGATCATGTTGATAGTGGCATCAGAGCCTATTGATACATGACTCTGATTGGAGAGTGGGTGTCTGTGTCCAACAGAGCTCATGGTCCTGGTGGATATGTGAGTATACACCCAGAGGAGGAAACAGACCTGTAGACAATTGCATTATCTGCAATCAACTAACAGGATGTGATGTGCTCCTCAGAGGAGGATTGCTGCTAAAGGTAGCTATAATGTTTCCATAATAGCCAGTGTTGTCAAGTCCATAACACAAATATTTACATGTGAGCATCACTGTCTAAAACATCTTCATAGGCAATACGTAAACTAAATACAGTACTTGGTACTTGTAGTACTGACTGCTCATACAGACATGTCCACTAGTCAACTACTGGTGTTTCCTAATGTCAACTTTGTGTATGTGGCCATCCTGGGGAAGTGTAATCTCTATGCCATGTACACTGCCAGACCCACCTAACACCATGCCCCACACATTGTCTCGGATGCAGCTACAGGGGTAAGCTGGAAGGCAGCCCAGTCTACAGCCATGACTGGACTGGACAGTCATGAGGTGTAGGTTAACACATGCAGCTCATCAACACATACCCTTACCAGAACACAGTAAGGACACCCACACACACTACCGGAAATCACACACATTCACAAATGCGTCTAAGTATCTGGCCAAACAAGAGACCACCCCCCAAGCAGGAAGAGACAGACACCGAAATACACAAACTGTATGACATAGTTTGCATAATTGTGCCACACCTCTGAACACATGACTGGAAACATGCTCAACAGTACTCATTTGTGAATGCAAACTCTCGCACTATGTTACACACCGACCTATATGAGGGCATACATACTGTCAGCTGCCTGTCTGCCATAATTAGCCACATACTCATACACTCAGACCACCTTTTGAACTATACATAT
This sequence comes from Protopterus annectens, assembly GCF_019279795.1. Taxonomy (NCBI): domain Eukaryota; kingdom Metazoa; phylum Chordata; order Ceratodontiformes; family Protopteridae; genus Protopterus; species Protopterus annectens. The sequence continues at coordinate 463,694,216 of NC_056749.1, forward strand.
GGCTCTGGCATATTCCATGTTGTTGTGCAGGACCTGTGATGCAGTAGCCTGGACTGCATGGAAACACATGTAGGAACTGTCAGGTCTTGTAGCCCATGCAGGTATGTCCCAAGGCCTGGGTAGCATTCTGCCATTGGCCAGAATGATACTGCAGTACAGGGACAAAAGGATTGTATTCCACAATTGTCTAGTGTAGTGGTGCATGTCGCAGGGTATCCAGTATCTGTCATCCTGGGATAACTGGTTGACAGACCATGATGCTTTGCCAGACAGGGCCTGCACTTATCACCCCTGGGAATCTGGATACAGCCTAGGGCTCATGCTTCCCCTATAGTGCCTTCATCATGCACGGTTCAGGTGAGGGTCCACTGCTGTTACAAGGACAGCCAAGCAATAAACTGCAGGACTCGCTACACAATGATACATGTCAGAAACACTATACGGGCACACATATGTCAATCCTTAACAGGGAGAACATATCTGAGCAATGGCTGAGACATGTTTCAACCCTCTGGAGAGCACACCTGCATGACCATGTTATAACACATACCTCACCTTTTGCCCATTATCCTTTATTGGAACACACGGGCTGCAGGTGTGTCCATATTCCTGAAGGATATGTACACCCCCACGCTAATTGCACTTGCATAACATCAGATGCATTATGCTGAGCAACTACCTTTGTGCCACAGTGGAATTCAAAATGCACCTTGAGACAGATCACCCACCAGGCCGTGGACTTCCCAACTGTCATAATGAGCTGTAATGGGGAAGATTAGGTCTGAAACAGAACCATAATATTGGCTACTCTCAACTATTCCATTATAAACTGGGAAGACTCCTCATGTACCAACACCTGCGCACAATGCATGTTTGATTCCATCAACCCCATTGACCTGGATCACATTAGTCACACAAACAAGGCTAACAGTATGCTACACATAGTTAGTCTCCAATGCCAATGTTATGTTTCCTAAGAGAAGAGTGGTGAGTGCCATGGCACCCATGCAGATGGATAATGCATGTGCAAATGCTGAATCCTACACAAATGAACCTTAAGCAGTCACATATGTGCAGTGATTGTGCCATTGAAACAGAACCAGGAGTCAACCCAACACAAACAAGTAGGCAAACTGGTGGTACCATGCTTTAAACTGTACCACAGAAGGTAGTAACTGTTGTAAGAGTGAGCACACATGAATGCAGGTGATCCCTGGTCAGCCTCAGTAAGATGCAGATACACCATATAAAACCATGCAAAGCTACTGTGAAACCAATCAGCCACATATTATGAGGCCAAGCATAGAGCATTCTATAGCTGTGTTGTTAATCATAATGGCAACAACAAGACCTGCCGTGCTGCACAGCACTATGGCATGGGAAGTACTGCACCTACAGAAATAGCACCCATTCATCCAGATAGGGTCTCGGAGAACCTAAACCCACTCCCATCTCCCCCCACCCCCAACAGGTACACTTAGTAATATATCCATGTACACTACAGGGCCCCTGTACTGATGACTATGCAGGTACAAGCTGCACTCTCTAATGCCATACATTCAGCTTTCATGGGACCTGTCAACATCCCAGGGTGTATCCTACACAAATGTAAGAACATTCAGCTATCCACATACACATCATGTTCAATCATAGCTCCGTGTCAGGCTGTGTAGACACCGAATGGTGCACAGCAACAGTTATCAGACCACACAAAGGGGGAGACACCATTGATAATGGGACATAGTGCACAACTACCCTGCTGAGTCTGGTCTGTATGGCCATGTACCCTGGTCAATGTAATTGATGTACTCAGTACAGATGTAGGTGACAGTAGGGTTGATTCCCACTGCATATCATGACCTTGCCAGGTTGTAGGACACCATCACCCATACTGTGTTCCAGCTACACACAGTAAACTAGGTGTATATTCCTATGTCACAGGAGTGATTGGCAACTGGACTGCTGGCAAAACCCACACTACAGAAGGTGTCTGACAAATACACGGACATCAAACCAGTGCCAGCCACAGTAATACAGGGGTCATTCCTGGTAATCCCCCTCTTTGTTATCTGTACCACATAGACTAACACAGAAGGCATCAGCCTATTGATGTCTGCAAATGACTGTGAACTAGGAGTAATAGTCGACTCATTGTGTGCTGCATTCAACATACAGAATGGCCTTAGTGTGTCAGATGTGTGGTGTGTGATATATGGCCACAATCTGACAGCTAAGTATTGCATTGTCATCCCCTATGTTACAAACCCTGTACCCATTAACTACCATCTAGGCAGCGGTCAACATAATGGCAACTGTGTGTATGGGATGCAGCTGGAAAGTACTTCCCTTTGATAGTTATGTCACCACAAAAGACTGGTAGTCATATGTGGCACCCCTAATCATGACAGGGTGCCATCCAGGAATATAGAGATAACTGCTCAGCCATACTCAACACCCATGTGACCCATAATAGATTACATATTTCCTTCAAAGTTTATTGCCCATGTGTAGATGGCCTACACTGCCCTTCACAATCCCTAGCTGCACTATGTAGCATGCAGCCTACCCTGAATAAAGCTATGTCCAACCCAGAGGTGTTGGACATGCTATACTTAACACATTTTGATCCCAAATAAACACATAGGTCATGGACATCCACCTTTCTAGTACAAGGATCACAACATGCCTGACAGATCCCTGTCCCATACACTTAACATACTCATGGCATACTATGCATCCCTGTCCAGTGAAGCTGCACATCGCCCCTCTCTGTGACATGTTTTGATGACCGCATGCCAAATATATCAGTAACCATGTGTATCGATTCTGTGGCACTGTTTGAACTGGCCCCTGAAACTTACCTGTCTGTTGCATACAGCTAGGTAACCTGTCTGCCTAGGCTCATAAATGGCCCAGGGCATATAGCCTACTAGATCACTATGACCATACATGCCATAGATGATATCCAACCCTGCAAATACCATCTGGCTAGCTATTGTCCCATGTATTACACACGTGCAACACAGGCAATACATGGCAGGATGCTACACAGCTGTACAGTGCCATGTAGATGTATATGGCAAAACACATACATGCTTGCAAGTCTGCAGGGTCACAGGTCATGTCGCTAATGGCTATGTATGACTATATATGTGGCATAAACACAGCATTAAGGTCGATTGCATTAATGTAAACACATCCAGGCATGTGCTGATAGGTAAAGACACCACTACAGGAAAGCAGACATGCCGACGTCAAGACATCCACATGGTGTATGAGCAATGTCATCACATGACACACACATATATGGTGATAACATCACATCACCAGTAGGTGTCAAATGTGTGTGACTTATACATGTTAGTGGTGTTAGTGTCATATAGATCTATAAAGATGTATTTGTAATCTTAATAAATGTGATACACATGTATGTTCAGTTGTACTGCTGTACTTCTCTGTGAGTTACTGGGACCTATCTCCATTGTTATGTCTTCCAGGTATGCCATGTAGCAGACTGCCGCCGTACAGCCACTTGACACCTTACCTCCTCGACACCTACACAACGCTCTTCAGCCATGTACCACAGTATGCACAGCAGCGGGATGCCCTGTTGGAGGAACTCTGCAGGAGGGTAAATGATGTTGGCGGTCACAATCACACCTATCAGCAGGTGCATCAACACTGCACTGACCTGATAAGATGGGTGAAACAGCATGCTAATGCAATTGCCAGGGAACAAGGTGCAACAGGTGGGGGGCCACTCACCCAGTCCCCACTCACACGTACCCAGGAGCTACTGGCCAACATGGGGACACCTGCAGATCTCCATCCACAAGCTTTATCTGGTATCGTGGAGGTGGGTGTCTCTTAACCACCGAGCCTGGAGTTGCCTGGTAAGTCACTACTGCACATAAAACACAACCATATATCACATAGCTACATGTGTTACTGTACAATATGTAATGTAACATCATATGCAAGGCATGTATGCGCACACGCCACATACTATAGTATGCTACTCTATGTATGCACAGATGTGCATACTCCATAGTATAGTGTATTGTACTGGCTTATGTGCTAACATAGACATTGCACCCTGTAGCTACCACACAGGTATGGATAATGATCTTACTGCTGTGACACTCCTGTTTAAGTACCTCTGGCATTTTGCAGTGACAGCAGCCTGTGTCAGGTGAGATGGTTATTATTTACCAGGCTTGATAATGCACGGAACATATTAATTGCATGCTATCTGCCATAACACACATATACATGATGTATGGTGGTCCTGGTAATGGACACTGGTCAGACCTGCAATGCATCACACTGTTTACCTATGTGAAACAATTGAAGACTATATGAAACACCTACACTAAACCTTCCAGACTGTCATTGCCAGATGTGTGGACAACAGTGAATACAATGATGGAGGTGTGTTCCACTGTAGGGACAGGTACTACATATCAGCATTACACACGTTGGGAATATGAACAGTACTGTACAGAGAGCATATGTGTGCACACACACTAAATGTGTTGGAGCTGGAGTATGCCCGGCCCGCAGGATACACCCTTGTGGAGTATACCCTTGCTATGAATGTCACACAATGTCATGTGCTATCAGACATGTCCATGACATGTAGTGGGCTGACAGCAGCACTGCTCAACTATCCTGCAAAACATGTCTCACATCCCATACATACCACCCTTTGTCTGCATAACCCTGTCCTCAGTCGAGCATATAACATCTATGGGTGTATGTCATATGGGATAACACTGACATGTGAAATAAGATGGCCATCACAACCATTGGACTGAAGATGTGTACACATGGCCATGGAGGATGGCCAGAGACATGAAGTAAAACACAAAGTAGAAGTGATGTACATGTGTGTACACCCTGTTGTACATTGGCTCGACACAATACAACTATGGCCTTTGTGTAATGGTGATATTGCAGATGTGAAACACTAAACATCATACAGGCCTGTGCGCAGCTTGTGTAGGCATAACATGAAACCACCACATAACATGTCTTGAACATCTGGAATGTGTCACGACATGGAAACATTCACCTATACAGTACCCAAATACATACATGTGTTGCACAACATACACATACATCCACATCAAGCTACAGATACAGTACATTCACCTTGCTGGTGTCAGACATCACTGTCATGCCTGCTCCTCATGTGTGTGAGGTACACAGATGGCATATGGGACATAGAGTACTTGTAAGTTAGCTATGTGTGAGCAAAGTTGCCAGGTATCAGTAATGTGGTTGCAGATGTGCAGAGGTGTCATCTGTATACCCTTCTGTGACCTGTGTCACACATTCAACATTAGAGTTTATTGTGTATACACCTCAGTGATGTGGGTCACATTCCACATTAGATATGTATTGTATGTGAACATAGTCATGGCTATGAACCGTGTCAGTAGCTCACACTGTATAGCAATTGTGAAGCCAAGTGATGCCCTGAAATGGTTATGCACATCAGCTGAATGTGCAGTATGTCTCTGCATATATGTAGGGTGGACAGACAACATTGCATCAGCTGAAGGCCCATGTTAGTATAACATGTCCCTGCATTGGGACACCATTACAATACTGTAGATTGGAAAGGACACCATTGTGTTACACATGTTTACATGTCATTCAACACATAAGCAGAAGACAAGTCATACTACATGTGATTGGCAAGGTCATATGCCACACAGCAGGCCGGTGTACTGTAAACTTGTGCTGGTCTGTGGCACCATTGCAAAGCAGGGACATCCATGTAAAACGTGTGTACAGCCACATGCACAATGTCTACACTCAGCTCAGGAGAAGGCGGAATAATGTTGAACAGACATGCACTGCTTTGGGGGAGATATGCAAGCTACGACTCAGGCAAACATGGTATGCAGTCGACATACCCTACTGCTCATGTCCTCACACATAAGGGTGGTGGCCAACACAAAGCATCAGTGGGAGATGTACAAAGGTTAGCAATGGTCTGTTAACATGTGGTGTATGTTGCACACACCATGGCAGTGCAGTGCAATGGTGCAAAGTGCATGCATTGTGTTGCAGGTATGGGGCATAGGCTACTAACACAAATGGTGCAATACAGGTATGTATGCTAACCACCACTATAATTATGTAAGGTGCATGCCGTCTGCTATACCACATGCATGCTGTTGTGTGCAACTCGGGGATGTATAACTACCACTATAATTGCCTAAGGTGAAACTATAATTGTCTAAGTTGAATGCCATCTGCCATATCACCTGCATGTAGCGTGTGTGTCTGTGTGTGTCTGTTTGTTTCTGTGTGTCTGTCTGTGTCTCTGTCTGTCTGTCTCTGTCTGTCTGTGTGTGTGTCTGTTTGTGTGTGTCTGTGTGTGTCTCTGTGTGTCTGTGTCTCTGTCTCTGTGTGTGTGTCTCTGTCTGTCTGTGTGTGTATCTGTCTGTCTGTGTGTGTTTGGTATAACTTGTAATGTACAGTTCTTGTCTTCCCCTCACAGGTGTTGATGTAAGTGTGTTGCCCTCCTGCGGTCCACCTGATGTTAGTGTCCCCGCAGACTCTAGCAGTAATGATGATAGTATGATTGAGGCACAGGCAGGGTTGTCAGGGGCGGAATCTGTGCCATTGGTTGCCATTCCACCTGTCTCCCCCTCATCCTCGCACACAGTTCCCTGCCTGCACATACCCCATCACCACCGGCCATAGAGGAAGGACAGTTGGCAGGTGGTAGCATGGAACAGGGAAGTGTGGTGACTATGGAAGTTGTGCCTGCACACCATGATCCCAGTCAACAGACTGGTGATGTCCCACAGAGACATGTGCCCAGCGCTGTTCGTAGGAGGATCACTGGCCAACATACTCCTGCGAAACCAAGCACATCAGCTGGAGTCGCCAGATGCATGTTTTGGGCTGTAATGGAGGTATAGGCACGTGCTGAATGGCACAACAGAGATGGTCTGAGGCTTCAGCAGGCTGCTGCCCATTCATTAATTGACAACATCCAGGCACTTGCAAATGCTCACCATCATCTTGCAGATGTTTTGGATACACGATTGGGTGACATGGTAGGGGTCCTTGACAGTGGCATGTCAATCCTCGAGCATGGAATGTCTGTGCTGGAACATCTGGTGGGAGTGAGGCGTCAGGCACGTGGACGTAGGCCAGCTACATCACCTGTTGAAGGTCTACTTGAACATGCTACTGCACATGCCCGCTCCCATAGTGGCAGTAGCAGCAGCAGTGCTGCTGGTGCTGTGCAGTCCACACCAGGACACAGCAGGTCACATGCACATAGTCCTGGATGGTCCCAACAGGGACATGAATCCAGTGGACATGTGTCATCAGACAGTACCCAATCTGGACCTCTACCTTGTAGTGCCCGTGCAACCCTTGGCAGGCGCAGGTCATGTGGCCATGGCCGGACACTGTGAACTGTGACACCTGACTTGTACAGTCTGCAGCTGTCAATATTACCCCTGTGTAGGCTAGCCACATGCCATACCTGTGTGCATGCATACACACACACTGGAAACAAATGTAGGGCACCTCAACACACACATGCATAACATTACTCATGTCCAATGATATCACAGGCCCTAACACACATGCATGATGTCATCCAATGGCACAGTCTAGGCCTCTGGCAAACATTATCACCCTGTGCATAAGATGATGCATGTGCCGCATCACTGTCATCCACACCATTGGTGCAGGAACATGTTAATATGGTCTGATGCACAGGGTGAATATACTAGGAAGACAAGTGTAAATTAATATTGTTGAGTAGTGTTGACAGGCAGCAGACATACCATGTATTGCAGTTTTAGAATGCATTTTGTATGTTTGACAGCATGTATCATATATAACAACACTAACAGCATGTTGATCTTGATGTTCTGCCTTCCTCTTTCAGGCGTAGTTGCATGTGCTGGGGGATGCTGGTGTTTGCAGGAGTCCCATATGTACATGTTGACTACCCACAGGTCAGTATGACAATGCCTGCATGCACTTTGTAGCTTCCACATCACAGTTATATTCTCCCATGCTTCAATTATGTTTACTGTTCTAATGATCCAAGAGCATGATAGCAGTGTAGTAAGCTACTGTGTTTAAAGCCATCACATCCATAGTGGGTGACATCACAGGTATAGTTACCTGGAGCGTGAAGTGGGTAAAAGAGTGTTATGCTGGATGACAAGGGTAAAGACCAGTGGAAATAGTGGCTTCTCTTTGGGAAGCAGTAATACCCACTGCCATGACAGCATGCAAACACAGACACACCCACACACTCAGGGATTCCAGACACAGTAACACACACTCTGACACACATAGTTGCCAGTGTTCGGATGAGAACCCCTGCCTATGTGCATATCATCATTATAGTACTACTCAATTACAGGACGCAACACAGAGATTATACATGTACAGGTAGTTGGAATGGCCTAAGATCGAGGACATCGACAGGGATACTACAGTGCAGTGAGTGTATGTGGGGAGGGGCGTCCATCAGTAGGCTATGTAACAACAGGTCACACAGCGGGGCGTACATGTTAGCAGGCAGTTAGTATGCCTGTCTACGACTGATGATATCAACAGGGATGCTAGACTGCTTTGAGTGGATGGGGGGAGGGGGCATTAACATTTCAATATGTTAAAATACAGCCTCACTCCAGGAACCGGACAGCCATACACACAGACAACCCCACACACACACACACACACACACACACACACACACACACACACACACACACACACACACACACACACACACACCGGCATTCACAAAGATATACACCTATGTCACACACATACAGACACTTTACATGTGTGAGGTTTAACCACCTGCCTATGCCTTTCTTTCTACACTTCACTCTGTACTGGTGTCAACAACAGTGTTCAGGATAGTGATAACATGTGGGCTGTATTCCCAACCATACGTGACATATATGGACACACACCCACACGTGCCAGTACTGTGAATCAAACACCTGCCTATCTCATGATAGGTACTAAAGCAGTATAGCACTATCACATCCGGTACAATGCTTACTGACTCTTTCCTTTGACAACTGTGCTTATATATGCACAATATATGCACAGGGGAGGTATTACTGTTACAGGTGTCATGGGGTTTGCCTTCGGTGTCACCCTTACAGCATTCTACATTGTCTGTCTTCCACTTCAATCAACAAAACCTGACCTTAGCAGGTAAACAGGTTATTGTAGGACTGGTTGTAACACACCTGTGAGCTGTCCTCAGTACAAATACAGCTGCAAAGAAGCCCCACCACTTAGTAGTCATGTCCAAACATCTGTCCATACCTCATATACGGCTTACTGTACTTAGAGCATATCACCATATACAGTTTGCAATGTTGAGGCTGTATTGCAACAGCATGATGTACTAAGGCAACAGTCCCCTTCAGACATCAGACACTGCACTCATATGAAATCTACACAAACAGCAATACATGTACACATATGCGGTCTACATCAGTACGTGCACTAGCAGGTCAAGAGGATACATTTCACACCTTCCCCATGCCATGTGTGAAACATAGCCGAGCATTACACCATAATGGCTGTTGTATTCATGTACTGGTAGGACACCACCACTTTCACTGAGTAGCCAAGTGTACATATATTACAACAGCACATATCAGCATGACACACACAGCATTATTCCATGTCATGCTCCTACAAACTGTTACTTGACAGTGCCTTGGTGAAGCCAGGGCACTGTAATGGTCAACAGTGAGCACATCATATTTGCCACACACACCTCATGTGTACTGGAAGAGTGCCAGCAATGTGCTCTTTTAGAGCTAGGCAGTACATTCATTCAAGAATGTGTGAGGTCTGTGGCTTGTAAACATCTCACCCCACTTACTGGCTATTGTGGCACTAAGGCTAATGTACAAACAGCACACAGCATGCATGGCTTGCAATTGCTGACATGGGGTATATGAAGGAGCTGTGGCCAAACATGGCTGTACATGTCATGAACATATCACCTGTGACTATCAGGAATATACAGTGCAGAGCTGGATTTCCCTGAGTCTGTCAATACAGGCCTTGTGTAGGTCCTATGGTCCTGTCATTTGGGTATGTTTGTAGGCATTGCATTAGGTGGACATGTCTAAAGACATACATGCCACATGGGGTGTTGTATGATAAGATAGGTGTCATGGGTGTCCAGTCGAGAGAGGATATTACCTCTGTCAACATAAATATCGAACCTTATGTACTGTTAGCATGCTATTTGCCATGTGCATGTACGTAATTACTGTAGCCACCTGTATGTAGAAAGGTAAACAAAAGCTATGGTAATGTAATATATGTTGTATGAGTTTGGGGTGTACATATCCAGGGCAGATATGGTTAGGTCATATCCAACCATGAGGGTGTTGTTTACTGGTGTACAGCAACAGTCAACTGTGTTAATGCTGACAACATCCGAGGGACCCTGGTATGTGTACAACTGAGCAGGTTACAAACAGTAGTATTATTGCATTGCATAACACATTATGCAGCTATGTCTGTACATGGGTACATTGCACAGTTGATATAGGCCTAGGTACAGTCCACCAATTGAGGGTTATCTGGTGGTCTACCATACTATGTAATACCACATATGGATGTGTGTTGGTAGTCTGGGAACAAGGTGGTGGATGTATATACGGATACAACCTAGAATGCAGCATTTGCCACTGTCACCTGTACCTGACTCATCTGTGATGCGTTATGTCAAAGTAGTGGTCTTTACATGTGAGTAGCCTTTATGAATATGTGTACACCACCACCTGATATGGTCCATACCACTGTTATGGCCCACACATCTGGATCTGACTTATATGGTGGTAGTGCAATTGTGCACTACAGAGCCTTCAGCCAGGTGTTCCTCACTACACAGATGTCGGTATTCCTCATTGTAGGTTCTAAATTGAGCAAATGGATTACTAAAGCCACACATCTAGCATGGGTTAGCATAAGCATCCAATGCCATTATCATGTAGGTGTCAGGGTGTTACTTCTGTGTGTAGGACATTTGCCTTGGACTGCAGCTATATGGGTAAATGTGACCTAGGCATTATCCACACACACGTGTAACATGGATGCATTTGCTCTGTGCTGAAGGCTCGCCATTCGGTCATGACAGCCTGGAATGACAGACACTGGACAAGCTCATAATAACAGCAAGACACTGGCTCATTGTTTTGGTCTAGCAGTTGCCACCCGTACCATGACATCACTGTGCGTGGCATTAATGTGCTTGGTAGTAAATGCCCCATGTAAAGTGACGGACAGTGGCAGAACTTGTGTATATGACCAATGTGAGATATACTTAGGGTAGCAGTCCTGCTAATAATGACAACTACTACCACAGCTGGGAGAGGTCATCTTGTCACCTGCACCTCAGTACCATTACACAAGGTGGCTCACACATTATGCTTGCACATGCCACTGTTCCACGTATAATGCCACTGTGCAGAACCTGCTATCAATGTATGCCTTTCAGGGCTGCAAGGTGTGTGACACATGCTGTAGGTAGCATTCAACTGTGCGACCCAGGTAATCTATTGTCCATCACGTCCACACATGCATGAATGAGTATACGTAACATATATATGTCAGTACTTCATGTACATGTATGTATGTGTATCACACAGCACAGACACAGATATATAATTTACAGGCCACATACAGGTATCAGGTAGTAAACCATTATGATGTGCATATATACCAACAGGTAAGATGTACCTAACTGTAAACCTGTGTGTTTACAATAGGAGTCCATTACAACATGTTCTGTACATGTAAGCATTTGAGCATGCACACTGTGGCCTTCAGTGGTTAGAATCGGAGTGCATCCCAAACAGCCCTGTGCTACTAAGTGTATGAGCGTACCCACTGCCACCTTGTGTAATTTGAGTCAGTGCATCCAACAAGCCCTTTGTTACTAAGTGTATGAGCATGCCCAGTTTAACCTTGTGTAGTTGTAGTCATAGTGCATCCCAAACGTCCCTGTGCTACTAAGTGTATGAGCATGCCCACTGTAACCCTGTATAGTGATAGTAGTTGTCCATTCCGCAGATGACCATACTCCAGTTCAGGTTCCTGTTGTGCTACAACTATACCTCTCAGGCCTACCTGCAGATGGTGTGTCTTGTTTGTGCATACAGGTTGTAATGGACATCTACTTTAAACGCACAGGTCTACAGCTATTTATTTTGTGACTGTCAGTCTTCCTGTTGTTTTCCTCAATTGTAGAAGGGCAGTCTGACTGCCTTGGGATGTGTAATCTCTGTGGCACGTCTCGTAACTGCATAGTACTGTAATAGTGATTCTTAGATAGGCAGGAGTTCTGATCCCACCACTGGCAATTGTGTGTGTGACAGCAAATGCCTGAGTGTGTGTGTGTCAGCAAATGGCTGAGTGTGTTTGTGTGTGTGTGTCTCAGCAAATGCCTGACTGTGTGTGTCAGCATAGGCTGAGTGTGGTTGTGTGTGTGTGTATTTGTATCTGCATCCTGTCATGGCAGTGGGTTTTGCTGCATTCCAAACAGATACCTCCTTTTGAACTGGCCTTTATCCTTGTCAATCACTATATTGCTCTCTTCCCCCCTCCCCACTGCAAGTAATCGGTCCTGTGATGTCACCAAGCTCAGATGTGGAATCAGTAAGTGTAATTGTATGTATTCTGTGGCACATACCCCAACTGCATACCACTGTACTAGTTATCTTTATATAGGCAAGACGTGTATGCACAATGCTGGCAAGTGTGTGCGTGTTTGTGTGTGTGACTACCCTGTAGCCAGGCATACACATGTGTAATGTCTTTTAGCACACCATGGTAGCCATCTGTGGTGACCGGTGTCTACAAAGTATTACATAGTTAGGAATGGTAAAGAATACACAGTCAAGCACGACTACAGTTGGGTATGTTATTTTCCTGTGCCACTGTCGAGCTTTGACACAGAAGTGGTGGCTGGGGTGTAGGTCCCCACCCATCATTTCCCCACCCTAACTCCACAATCCCCGGGGTAGATTACATTAGCCATCATTCCCCAGCCCAAACTCCAGATACACAACAACCATCCCTTCTCTGGTGAACTGCTTATGATTTAAATGTTATAACATAAGAGATGCCTCTGTTTTGTGTACATGTCAGTTCCTTTGGAACCCTTCTGTGTCACAAAGGGCATTCAGACATGTGTGTGTGTGTGTGTGTGTGTGTGTGTGTGTGTGTGTATGTATATATATATATATGTATATATATATATATATATATATATATAGCTATGGCTGTGTCTGTTTATATGCATATATATATATATATATATATATATATATATATATATATATATGTGTGTGTGTGTGTGTGTGTGTGTGTGTGTGTGTGTGTACACATCCCGTAGGTGCATGTATATATATATATATATATATATATATATATATATATATATATATATATATATGTGTGTGTGTGTGTGTGTGTGTGTGTGTAGGTATGACAGTTGTACAGATGTAGACTTGTCTTTGTTGTTTCACAGAATACAGTATATTCAAGGGTACTGTACATATGTACGCAAAGGGACTGTCCCCTTTGTTTTCAGTACTGTGGAATACCTGTAATAGGATGTGCATTATAGACTCCATGCAACATGTGTACAACCCAGATGGCTTAGTGGTACATCCAGTGACCTCAGTGTGCATGGTCCAGGGTTCAAGACCTGCAAGCCTTGTTGATACTGTCAATTAGGACTGCATAAGACACTTTTAAGCAGGTGTAATTGTGTTTTCGTGACAGTAAGCAATGGGTACACACAGGTAACAGGCATGTACAACCCATGGTACACTTGGAATGCCCTTCTTTGGCAATCCTGCTGATGTCACCTACCTACGTATACACCTCTGGGACTGCTGTAATCCAGTATTCTCCATAGTGCATGCTGTAACTGCGTATTGCTGTAGTGTGATAAACTAGTTAGGTAGGGGTTCTATTCCAAGAGAGACCAACTGTGTGTGTGTGTGTGTGTGTGTGTGTGTGTGTGTGTGTGTGTGTGTGTGTGTGTGTGTGTGTGTGTGTGTGTGTGTGTGTGTGTGCATGTGTCTCTGTCTGCCTAAGACAGGAACAATGCTTTTTAGAGTATGCATACTCTTTACAATTCACATGAACACATTTGGCAGTCCTGCTGATGTCACCCACCTAGGAATACACCTCTAGGACCTCTGTAACCCTGTATTCTCTGTAGCATGTGCTGTAACTGCGTATTGCTGTAGTGTGATAAACTAGTTAGGTAGGGGTTCTATTCTAAGAGAGACCAACTATGTGTGTGTGTGTGAGTGTGTGTGTGTGTCTGTCTGTCTGTCTGCCTGAGACAGGAACTATGCTTTTTAGAGTATGCACACTCTTTACAATTCACATGACCACCTTTGGAAATCCTGCTGATGTCACCCACCTAGACATACACCTCTGGGACTCTGTAACCCAGTAATCTCTGTAGCACATGCTGTAACTGCGTAATGCTGTAGTGTGATACACTAGTTAGCTAGGAGTTCTATTTCAGGACATGGTAGGTGTGTGTGTGTGTGTGTGTGTGTGTGTGTGTGTGTGTGTGTGTGTTTGACTGTCAGAGCCTGTGTGGAGGTGGCTGTGAGTTTCTAACCAATGGACATGTTGCGGAGTGGATTTTGTAGTTTTCCTATATGGTGTCCATCTTATATGTCACAATGTCCACCTCATGAGGAGGACAGATGTCAGTCAACCAAGGGACTGTGTTGGCAAGCCATACCCTTACATCTGGCAAAAGGCCTAGTGAACAAAGTATGCAACCCTACTATTACCCGGAAAACGTCCTGAACCCATGTGTCATACACAAACACACTTGCCTAGAATATCCCACTATGTTGCTAGTACCCTGCACATTGATGACAGATAGTAGGCATGGTGTGATTGCAGTGGGCTGCAGAGGGCATGGCACCCTATACAGCAATACAATAGGCACATAATTGCGGACAATGTGCCTTCACTATGTTCCCCACTGGGTGCCTGCAACATATGTGGTGCCATCAAATGTGATCCACAGAGGCCATACAATGCCTTACACATGTGCCTTGTATGGACCAATGCCACTGACACCAGGGATTACCTGTATAATGCTATCAATGCAGGTGCAGGGTCAACCTGCTGACTATAAGCAGGTTCTGCCACACCAGGCCAGTATTGGCATATTGAAGGATAACGGTCTGTGTACACATGTGCCAGCCAAACCAGGTACACCTGTACATGTCACTGTACATTATTGTGGGACATGCACATCCCAGACAATGTCCATGTCAAGGACTATCAAACACAGACATGGCATGCATTGCAAAGCTATGGCCATACACAATGGTAACCAGGATGTCAGGACAGTTCATACAATACCCATCTGTGTGGGACATTGCAGACACTACACCCCTGTACCACACTGCACACCATTGTCGGGTGGCGTGATGCCAAGGATTACCCCTCATCCAGTCTTGTACAGCCATCTTGCACAGCCACCCACTACACACCCATGAAGCAATGCACACATGCATGTCAGTACTGGCACCTTGTGTCTGCATGTGGGGTATGATGGTCCCAACCACAGTAACTCCCAATATAACTCCCATTGGCATACTGACAGATGTCAAACACATATACATGCTCTAGCCCAAAGAACCACCGGATATGCCCTGTGGTGCGTGTAGTACCTTAGCATTACTGCAATGTGGCAAACTAAGTGGTTTGGGAGTGTATTTGTGGGCCTGGCAAAGAGTGTGAATGTAAGTCCATTAGAGAGTGTGGCTGTGTTGACAATGACATCCGTTCATGTGAACAGCCATGTGTGCTACACCTAATGTCTGTCTACTATATCTCTGTTGCAGATGTCGCACACCAACACACATATATGTTCTTACAGCACACCAACATGTCAGCTTTGTGGCACATGGAGTAATTGCATGCACTTGTAATAATAATGACTTGTCAGTAAGGGGTTTGAACCCCTGTACTGGTAGGTGTGTGACAGATGATGCTTAGGTTTTAGTCTCCAAGCCCTTCTCTGATGTACTTTGCCTCTGTCTGTCCCTCTCACGCACTCTCTCATGGATGTGGAGGTGTACACCTGCTCTGCAGCAGCTTGTGTATTGTAAGTGATGGTCATGTTCGGGTGATGGCCTCTGCACCTGTTGCAGTCCTCCTCTAGCTGAGTGCATGTGGAACAGCTGCGATGATGTTCCCATACCCATTTGCATGAAAAACACAGTACAATATCTAGGAACATCATTCCATTTGCAGACATAAATAATATGAATGTGCCCTTACAAACCACAACAGTAGATAGAATAATGGGTTGTGCAGAAGAGGGACGGGACGAAACTGCTAAATGCAGAAGTGTGTACAATGCCCAAAGTCAGTGCTGTGCTGACAATAATCAAATGTGAGGACTTCCCCACACATGGAATCATTCCTGTGATCTGCCTGCTACGGCAAGGTCAATTACTAAACCGGTCAATTTGTAAAAGAAATACGCAGAACATGTACATAATTAGGCTCTTGTGTAACGTGTGCGTTACCGCATAGTCATACATATTAATTAATTGTAGTGTCATGTTAACGGGAGTAAGGATGTAATGAATTATAGAGTCTAATCTTGACATAAACACATATGTGTCCCATGTGGGACAACCCAAAAATTGTGAATAGTATTCTTTTGGTCACTCACGTCACCAATGTTTGTGGACTAAACGTTTGGGAGTTTTGAGGATAAGTGGAGTGAGTCAACCGATGAGATGGGTCTATAGGAGTAGGGAGTGGCCAATGTGTAGTGGTGTGGATACACTGCGAATCTGACTAGAGAATGGATGACAGCAGTGTTAGGGAGGCGTTGAGGTGTGTGTTTGGGGAACCAGGAGCCATGGATATATGGGTATATATGCAAATGAAGCAGCCGAGCAATAGTGTGTTGGTTAGAGCAGCCCCCTAACAAACAGACATTCCCGTACTGAATCCCACTGTATCACATACCATTTACCATCAGTAATCCATACGTGAACATATTGTAACATCTGTCCCCTGTATAACCTGCAAAATATCAATTAAAAGATAACTGGAGTGAAGTGTCAGTGTCATAATGAATAAGGCACTAGTAAGCAGGTCAAGCATATATAAACACCAGTAAACATGTGTAAGTGCGTTTGCGCGGGGTATGTATTGCTTTACAGACACACACACACACACACATATATATATATATATATATATATATATATATATATATATATATATATATATATATATATATATATATATATATATATAAATAAATATACATATATGTATAGACATATATATATATATATATATATATATATATATATATATAAATATATAGACATATATATATATAGTTGCAGACATATACATATACGTGTATATATACATATATATATATATATATATATATATATGTGTGTGTGTGTGTGTGTGTGTGTGTGTGTGTGTGTGTGTGTGTGCGTAGAGATACACAGATATACAGGTATGATAGGAAACAGCACACAAGAATGACATATGTTCACAGGCTATGCCAATGGAAGTGAGGAGCCCAAGCAAGAAACATGAAACACGTAGCATGACCCCCCCCCCCCAAGCCGGACACGGGAAACATACACACAAACAATGTAAAGAGTCCACTGTGTCCCAGACCACAGGCAGGATACAACCGGGGGGTACACAGTGCACCTGTGAATTCAAATCTTGGAACACAGACTGGACCATCCCTTGCGGGACACCCCAAAAATTGCCAAGACCAAAAGAAGATGATAGACTGGCCATTCTGGCTGTGGTGTATACATACTCTGAATACAAGGGTTGAAAACCCTGATGACCTATGGGCCGAGACAATTGTATGAAATGGGTCCCGTGAAGTGGAGAGTCGGCAGTGTGTAGTGGTGTGTCCAGAACAGACCAGGACCCAGAGTAAGGATGGGTGCTGTTGAGGAGGTGCGGGTGGGGGAACTATGGGTAGCTACTTATGGGTCTAGGTGTGCAGGTGTTGGCTGATGTGGGCCTATATGGACAGCCCTAGGGAAGTAAGCGAATGTGTTCATTGGGCAGAGGCGTCGCCCAACGAGCAGCCACACCCACTACGAGTCCCACTGCAGCAAATTGTAATCTATATGGCAAGGAATGGAATAACCAGATGTATAGGTATATATGTAGAGGTATGTGTGTGTATATATACCCATAGTGACATAGAGATAACTCTCTCCCTTTCCGTAGTACAAATGTATACATACAGAGATAGAATACAGATACATACCCACATATAAATATATACATATGCAGACACCCATAGACCCATATGTTGTGAGATATATATATATATATATATATATATATATATATGTACATATATATATATATATATATATATATATATATATATATATATACATACATATATATATATATATATACATATATATATATATATAGACAGCAAAATATAAATATACATGCATGCATACATATACAGCTATATCTGTATATAGTAATGTAAATATATATATATATATATATATATATATATATATATATATATATATATATGTGTGACTGTAAATATACACATGTATATAGCGAGGATATGATACAGCAGTTACAAGTAACATGTTCACAGGCCATGCTTATGGGGGTGAGGGGTCCAATAAACAAATGTGTAACACATAGCATCAACCCCCCCACCTAGGCTGGTGAGACATACAGACACACAATAAAGGTAAACACACCACTGCTTCCCAGACCACTGGCAGGATACTACCAGTGGGAAAGAACTGCCAGGTCTAATCTTGAAACATAGACATTGATGTCCTTTGTGGGACACCAAATATTAATGATCTGAGGCAGTTCCAGTAATGACTTATCAAACCAGCCTGTAGATGTACACGGACCAGTAGGTTGTGCAAGCCTGATAACCCATGGGTCGACATAACGTATGACATGTGTCCCGACATGGGGAGAGTGGGCAGTGTGTAGTGGTGTGTTTATACCCTACCTGCATCCACAGTAAGGATGAGTGCTGTAGAGGAGTGTCAGGTGGGGGAACTACGGGTATGCAATTATGGGCTTAGGCGTGCAGGTGTTGGCTGGCAAAGTCGTATTAGGACCGCCCCGGGGATGTAAGTAATATTCCGAAATGGGCGTAGCTGGCGCCCATACCTCTCAACCCCTAACAGCACATCCACTGGACAGGACATAAACCATTGGGGGAACAAATAGGGACCATACCTCTGAACTGTCCCCGATTTCCAGGGACGTTCCAGGTTTCTAACTCTGCTCCACTTAATCCCTTCTAAAACTAGTAACATTTGGAGGAAAGGTGGTGAATTACACATAATGAATAACGACAAAAATTAAGAGTTATAAACATCATTTACCTCAGAAAATGTGTATGAATTCATATGCTCTGAGTCTGTCAGTGTGTCAGGTTAATAGCACCAATACTTTAAATGTGTCCCTGATGTTGTTATGCTGTGCCCCAGATTCAGTTTGCATATTTCCCCAATCATATGAGAGGTCTGATAGGGACAGAAAGCACATATTCCACTGACAACCTTAGAAAGATGATAGAATATTAGGTATGCAGTAGCTTGACTCGGCTGAAGGATGTGGGTTCCAAAACCCAATTACGTGTTTGTATTGAAGAGTGTCAGTTCCCATGTATTAGCCAGATGGGTGCAGATTGTAAGAGGAACACACCAATAATATGAATCAAACTCTGGACAGGCCACAGATTCCGTACAGTCGAACGGCATGCTGTCGCCTAATGGGCAGCCATTCCCAATACTGTAGGCATGTAATCCGATGTAATAGGCATCACAAGGTAATATCATAGTCCTCACTCCCATGCAGGGGCATAAGTGTCAGATGCAAATACCAAATGCAGTGCATTTGTAAGTGCAGGAGCAAGCGGGTGTAAACCTGTTTGGCCGCCAGTATGTGAGTATTACACTGGTAAAGCAATGTAGAGGCTAACTGAGTGTAAGAAACTGTAACCAGAGGTTAGCATTGCTTAGCACTGCACAACCCCATGCACACCTGCTCACAACTGCTTTAATGTGCCTTAATCACACCATATCCAATGGCCTTGTTCTGCCCAGCAACAAAATAAACAGCCTCTGCAAGGCTCAAAACCAGGACCCTGCACACACAGCTATTGTGATTTACCAGTAAGCCATGGCAGATATATAGACATCGGACCTTATCACAAACATATCATCCAGTGCAGTCATTCAACAGTATAGGAAATGTATTCCATCATGTAGATGTATGTGTGAGTATTTATGCCCAGCAAATAGATACATACATATATATAGATATATAGGAACATCCCATGTGACAATAAAGCATTACAAAGGAATGAAAAGGGAAACACCAGCAACGCCTGTATTATGTAGTGGTGTTGTCCTATGTAATATCAAGACTCTCTCAGACAGACATGTGTCATTCATACACGCAAACATTTGTACATTGGCCATATACATCACTCTGTGCATGTTATTTACATTAACACAACAGTTCCAGTCCAATCATTATGTGAGAACAGTACTCTTGCAAGGTGCTGTGTGCGATGGGGTAACCATAGAGGAACTGGTAGTGTTGTGTGTACAATGGGGTTGTCCGCATCACGTGTACTTGGAATATTTAGGAGTCATGTGCATACTAGGATCATGTGCCTGAGAGACAGGGGTGAGGACAACTGGAGTATGTTGCGATGCATATTTAAAGGGTTACATGTGTCCAGTGGACACATGTGTGAAATGGACAGCTATGTATGGGGCAAATGTTGTTCTAGGAACCATTTGGCGTTTTGTTTCCATAGGGTGAGAGTGGGATGTGGGGGAAGGAGAGTAGGTATGCTCGTGGAGGATACGTAGGGTAGGATGACAGACAAGACAGCATACAGGGTCGGTATATGACACATGTGGGGGGATACACCTTGGACAGGAAGGGGTGTTCAGCATTCACAAGCCCATGAGCCCCCAGATGGAAACAGTGGGACGGAGGTCCCCAGCCATGGGCAGCCACCACTGCACCAAAACAGCTGCAAAGGTGGCAGTGCTGGGGGCTGTCTAGGAGGGGCAGCCTCACCCTGTAAATGTGACACTCTGCCCTTGAGCTGGTGTATCTGGCCTCGTAACCCCTAACTGAGCCCCCTACACACCACATCCAGGACTGCACAACAGTGGACATGTCCCTGTCTATACCTGCTCCCAGGCGGGACAAGCCCCATCCTCAGTGGCGGTACCACCAGAAGGTGGTGCAGAGCCAACAGAGGTGGTGGTCCAAAGCTGGGCCCCAGATGTACTGGTTCCCGGTGCCATGGCCAGCTGAAGTGGGACAGGAGGTTCTGCCGGGACCTCCAAACCCATACAGCCTATGGTGTTACAGTTTAAACACAGCATTCAGGATTACTTACAACAGCATGCATAGATATGACCATCAACCCAACACAACAGATGGTATACATTTGCAGAGAGAGCACAGCACATGCATATATACTGCGTGACATCTGTACAACATGTAGAAGGCTTGTGACTGCAGCTATGAACAGTGGCCCATTATTGGCATGTCACTGAGAACCCCAGACAGTGCCTGTCATACCACTGTTTCATGTGACATATGTCCAGTCAGGGATGCGATGGCAGTAACTCATTACTATCACCATGTACTGGCTGCAATCCTCACACTATGCTCCTGCCATTCACAGATGTGTGTTCAGTGAGTAACACAGAAAACAAATGGTTCCATACACTGACCAGTCCACGGATGGCCCACAGATGGGAGTCCCTCACAAACAGATCACTGTTTTGTCAGTTTTAAAACATGCAGAATAGCCATTACCACACACACCTTGTTAAACAGGCAGTTGTCTCAATAAAGCATAGCTACATGTACATGCTGTAGTCATGTCTGGCACATCACCCTCCTGTCTTTAGGCTGTTTCCCACTGTGTATGTTGTTTGAGGACCATCCAGATGTCATCTGTGATGCAGTTTACCAAACACCAGATCCAGGTAACACTCACAGCGGCTGTCATGGGCAAACACCAACATGATGTAGTGGTGCTGCGGTAGTGTTGTCACCTCACAGCAAGACGTTGTCGCGTTCGAGTCTCAGATAGAGTGTCTTCTGTGTGGAGACATGTATGAATGGGCATGCCTTCGTTGAAGGCTGTGCATCAGGGCTGGTAACTCGGCATGTAAAAATCAACTACCAATCATTAGCGGACCGGAGTTCCGCTGTGGCGACCCCTAACCGGGATAAGCCGAAAGACACAACAACATACATATGTATATATGTGTGTATATATATATATATATATATATGTGTGTGTGTGTGTGTGTGTGTGTGTGTGTGTGCATATATATATATTATATATCTGTATATACTTATATACATTTCCTATGCTGGGCACTGCTTAGACCAGCGAAAATGCACTCAGACTTGCTGCTTACTGGTACTTATATGTGTTTACTGCTGCTTATTTGCGCTTACACCTGCTTACTAGTACCTTATTCATTATGACAGTGCCACTTTGCTTGAATTATATTTAAGGTAAATATCTCATGCGATACTCTTATGTCAGTTTTACGGCAAACGACATTCATTCCACATGGAAAATGATATGTGCTATTGTTGGGCTCGAACCATAACTGCCTGCTTGATAGGCGGATGCTCTAAACACTACACTATTGACACTTACATTGATTCCGCTTGTTTTTCTCTATTTCAATGAATATGATGTGTAAGCTACGCTCGGCGGAGGGCTGCGACGCACAGACACACTGCACTTTGCTTACACCTTCGCTACTGCTGCAATTTGAATGTATAATAGGGACACAGGGACAGGGAACGTAATTGTGACAGTTCTAGGGACAGGGCTCTATATTCCACTACGTGCTTGTCTGTTTACTACTTCGATTTTATTTCACTGTTCGTGGACACTCTTGCATGCTTAGCATACATTTCGGTTTTCACGGACACTGACTTACTATTAGGGGCGGACTCTACTAGTAGGCATAGTAGGTTTTGCAAGTGTTGGGGCATGTTTACGCCTCCGTAGAGTACTTGTATATGCCCCCTGCACTCGCACACATTTCCTGTGCACGTCGAGGGTGCGGCGGCGCACCCTCATACATAATCATATGGAACTGCTGCGCCATCTGTAGTGAGGATGCTCGGTGCAAGGCTAAAACCATCCTTGCGCCGAGCTTCTTGAATCCTGGGGATTGTACTTTAAATATTATTTATGCAAATTCATGTTGACGAAACTATCATATCTGGCAGTTATGTATATATTTAAACTATGCAATAAACGGTCTGAGAAATACCGAAATTTATACTGATTTACTACCTTGTCTGCATACAAGTTTGTTGCATGTGATAAAATATATACTACTCTGGAAAGTGAAAAACAGTTATCATGATATTTCTATAGATGATTTCTAAAAGATTATGTCAAAACAAAAGCTCATCAAGATTATTTAGACATTAAAGCTATTAGGAAGTCATGAAGACAGTTAATTACAAATAAAAGGCTACACTTCATGGAACAACACTGGAAAGATGTTAGATATAATTTCTACCTATAATAGCACATCATTTTGATTATAAATATGATAGCACAAGTCCTGCACACAGCAACCAAAAACAATCAAAACTAAAAAGACTGTGAGCAATACACCATGGACCAGATAAAGAGATAAATTAATAACACATATTTATTAAACACAATAACATAGTTGATCACTTTCAGACTTCATTAGAACTCCTAAACGCAATATCCATTCTACATTTAAACTTTTCACTAAAGCCACATGACAACCACAAACTAATTCAAAATGTCAAGTGATCAAATAATTGAACAATTAATGCAATTCATTTAACATGAATTAATTCCAAAATCAAAATAGTCTGCTTGCTCATAAAGACTCTTGCAATTGTAAATAAATACAATGTTGTTTAAAAAGCATACCATTGCTAGTTTAACAATATACTAAATTAAAAACATATTAAGTACACATTTTAAAATAAATAAAAACTTCATACTTAGCTTCTTGAATTTTCAGGACACTAGGAATAGAAGTATTATCATGCAACCCAGTGGGCATTCCTGGATCTAATTTGAGCTGCCACAACAACTCTTTGTACTCTATCTTGGTCTTTCAGGGTCCTCCCCTTTCACTGATAGGAACCTCTTCAAGTACAAGGAACCTAAATTTACTCTGTACACATGAATTTGTATGCCTATAAAAAACATTGGTTTAATTGTCATGTTCAATATCATAAATATGCTCATAAATACATTTTTTCAAAATTGTTTCTGTTTTACCAGCATAAAAACCTGCGCAACCCAAGCACTGAACCAAATAGAAGACCCCTTTATTATTACAGCTAAAATGTTACCAAGTCCCTAGCCTCTAAATAAATCTCATCCACATTACTCAAATAGCGCTGATTACAAAGCCACCTTAAAAGTAACTGTTTTTTAATACCGTTTAACATGTTTTTTTCTAAGTGCTTTCCAAAATGTCTTTAAGGTTTTGTGTTTCTCTTCTATATAAAACTGGGCTTCACAGGTATACTATCTTTAATGTCCAGAAAACAAGTCAATACCCTTCAATGTCTATTAATGATATTTTCTACGCTCTTAGATTTGGAATTAATGGTGTAAACAAAGGTCTTTTGTAGTATAGTATCAGGACTGCTCCTAATTACAATTACTTTCACACCTCTACCCATAATGAATTAAACTTTCTGTCCTATCCATCAACAACCTCACATTCCACTTTAGTAATCTAGAGGATAGCCCCTTTCTAGCAATAAGTGCCTAAAAAATTCAACTTCTTCTGTAAATTGCTGATGATCGGAAGTCATCCAAGGTGCCCTAATCAACTGTCTTTTTATAATACTTCTCTTCTGATAAAAAAGTTGCTTACTGAAATAATAAAGATAGGAATTAGGAAAGGAGTCCTTTCTGTACACCTTTGAATGAACTCTACCACCTTTTCTATACTTATGGGTCCCACCTATGCCTCTGATTGGCATTTTTACATCCAGTTTTTGGACATTTGTATTCTATGGAAGAGCATTATAGATAATTTGAGCAGTTCTTTGAGTATATTAGTAACACCGATGTGATGCTATGGGCAAGTGCCAGCACAGGCAGCTGGAGTTTTGTAAAGAATGATATGTCCTTTGAATATCAAACTGGTTTCTACAAGATGCTTGTGTTACAAATGTATTAGAATTGTATGCCATTTGTATATCATACAAATGCTTGTGATGAAAATGTTTTTGTGAGGTTTGCTTTTGTTAAAATGTATCAACAGTGCACCCTGCTGAAATGAAAAGAAATGTATTATTGCAACTGAATTAATGCATATGTTTTAATAGAGGACACTGGGGCAGCAAAGGTTAACTTTAATGAAAATAAGGGAAATGTAAAGAAGCTGTTAAACCATTAAAATGGCACCACACAGTGCTGAATGGGACTGGAGATGCTGTGTCTGGGACCAAGCCTCTGCTTATTAGCTCAGTAAAAAGAGGGGAGGCCCCAGGCACTGCCATAAACATTTGGATGTGTATTGTGGCCATCTGTGCTAAATTCCTGACTCAGCTTCAAAGGGAAATACTGTGAGAACCTAGTGTCAGGTGACCAGAAGAGGTCATTCTGCCAACCCACTTGGATATTATATTTTAGATATTACAAAGAGAAATCTCAGAGTATTGAGTATTCTGTTTTGGGAAGCATGACTAGAAAGACCCTCATCCACAACATCTTGTCTTGCAGTAATAAGTAACTTAACTAGGGAACAGTAATTCTTTTAGATTCAGTCAGGAATATAGTGAAGCTTAGTTCAGAGACTGTTTTTCTTTATTTGTATGAGTCTGTCCATCAATGTTAATTTTAATATTTTCTGCGATTTGACCTCTGTGGTTTACTGTCAATATATATTCAGTGTTTTCATGCTCTTTTATTATTTATTATTAAATATATTTAAAACATTTATTGTGGCTGGAGCTTGTAAAAAGTATCTAACCTTTGAGAGTTCTATTTATTGGGTGACACTGTGTGGGCCACTCCAGAAGGCTTAACCATCTTGGTGAACTACTACCATTTGTATTAGTATTAATATTACACAGTATAACTGAACACCCTTTATTAAGGGCCATAGAGTAGCTGACTGGGGAGTGTTTGGGGGCTGTGATAACTACCTTATAGTCTGGGCAGAAGGGGGCCTAGCCAGTAAACCTGTGACAGTCTTTCCCAGGTGTGTGTGTGTGTGTGTGTGTGTGTGTGTGTGTGTGTGTGTGTGTGTGTGTGTATAAATCACATCTCTCAGTGTGTGCATGTGTGCACGTGTGTGTGTGTGTGTGTGTGTGTGTGTGTGTGTGTGTGTGTGTGTGAGCTACTTGGAACAGGGACACAAAGCACTGGGTTTACAGAGAGGGTGCTAGATGACTTGGCTTGGACACTCAGCTGAGGACCTAGCCCTACAACTGTACCAGTTGGGAGTCTTATTGGGGATCTGTAGGAAGATATATATAGAGACATCTAGACCCTGGACTGAGTGTGTTCCCTGTGTGCTCTTAAGGGAAAGTGTACTTGATACAGAGAGGTCTGCATCTGGAAGTACAGAGTGAATCCATTTGTATTCCATGTGCAGGTCCCACTCTAGTGTGAGTGGTGAGGATTCAGGTTCCTTGATTACTGACCCAGCGTGGGGATGACATATATTGGTGACCATCACATACTGATAGCAGTGTTGGGCATCACAACCACCACCACATCAAATTTAAGTATTAATATTCTACTGAGAGTATTAATTACTTGGATTTTTTCATATAAGGATAGTATAGGTGGCAGATTTTGTTCAAAAGGTGTACCAAAGGACACCTTTTCTAATTCCTATCTTTATTATTTGAATGAACACCCTTTTTATCAGAACAGAAGTATTATAAAAGGACAGTTTATTAGGGAAGCTTGGATGACTGCTGATCATCAGTAATTTATATAAGAAGTTAAATGTATTAGGCAATTATTTCTTGAAATGGGTTACCCTCTAGATATGATTACTAAAGTGGAACATAAGGCTGTTGATGGATGGGAAAGAAAGTTTGAACCCATTTTTGGGTAGAGGTATGGAAGCAACTGTGAGTAGTAGCAATCCTGATACTCTACAAGAAAAGGCCTTTGTTTACACATTTAATTCCAAATCTAAGAGCATAGAAAATATCATTAATAGACATGGGGGTACTGACTTGTTTTATGGGCATTAAAGACAGCATACATGCGAAGTTCAGTTTTATACAGAAGAGGAGCAAAAACCTTAAAGAAATTTCGGAATGCACAGCAGAAAAAAACATGTTAAAGAGTAATAAAAAATGGTACTTTAAAGTGCGGGTTTTGTAATCCATGCTGTTATTTGAGTAATGTGGATAAAGTTTATTTAGGGGCTAGGGACTTGGTGATTAAATCTACAGGACATTTTAACTGTAGTAGTAAGGGAGTAACTTATTTGTTTCAGTGCTTGGATTGCACTAGTTTTTATGTTAGTAAAACAAAAAGAATTTTGAAAAAATGTTTTTATGAGCATATTTATGATATTGAACATAGCAATGAAACCAATGCTCTTTACAGGCATACAAAGTCATGTGTACTTTAAGTTCTTTGTACTTGAAGAGGTCCTATTAGTGAAAGGTAAGGACCATTGGAGATCATGGTAGAGTAAAAAGAGTTGTTGTGGCAGCTCAAATTAGATGCAGGAACACCCCTGGATTGAAATATAATATTTCTATTTCCAGTGTCCTGAAAATTTGGGCAGCAAAGTTATGAAGTTTGTATTTATCATTAAATATGTATTTAATGTTTTAATTTAGCATATTGTTAGACAGACAGTAGTATATTTTTTTAGATAATATGTATATTTACTTACAATTGGAAGAATCATTTGGATCAAACAGATCATTTTGCACTATTTTGGAATTCATGTTAGCAAATGAATTGCATTAATTGTTCAATTATTTAATCACTTGACATTTTGGATTGGTTCATGGCTATCACATGATGTTTTAGTGAAATGTTTACATGTAGAATGGACATTGTGTTTAGGGGTTTTGATGATGTCTGACACCTTGAAAACTAAAGCACTTAACTCTATTTTACTATGTTTAATAAAGCTGCATTTTTAATTTATTTCTTTACTGGGTCTATAGTGTATTGCTCACAGACTTTTTAGTTTTGTTGGTTACAAATAGGAACATTTACAGGACAAAATAATGTAGGTGGTGATTTGTACACAGGTAATAATACTCAGGATTAGTGAGTGGTACGGCGGTAGCGTTGTTACCTCACAGCAAGAGGTTCTCCCATTCGATTCTCGGCTTGGCTTGGGAGTGCCTTCTGTGTGGAGTCTGCATGTCCTCCCCGCGGTTGGGTAGTGCTCTAAAGACAAGCATGCGTAAATGGGCATGCCTTCGTTGAAGGTTGGGCGTCGAGCTGGCACCTCAGCATTTCGTAAAAATCTACTGCCAATCATTAGCGGACCAGAGTTCCACTGTGGCGACCCGTTACCGGGAAAAGCTGAAAGACAAACATATGGAGAAATAATTTACATGAGTGGGATAGGTTTATGGAAAGGTTGACAATTGAGGCATTGCAGCAGAAGATAAAAAAAGGAATAAAGTGCCTAGAGAAAATGGGATGATTAATGAAGTGCAGTTATTGCATCATTAAGTATGGATTCAGTTGCTATCATTTCAGATGAGGATGTATCTGCAGCTCAGACAACTTGTGGAATTATGTCAAGAGGAATTATTATTCCTGTGTAAAAGATAGGTGACCACAGTGATCTGAAAATGGATAGGCCTAAATGTTTCCCTACGTTATCTCAGATTATTTGAAAGAATATTTAGTTAAGATAAAATGCATAGCTCTCAATTTTCTTATAGTCTAAAGAGCCCAAGTATAGATATGCCTCATTTGTTTAAACAAATATTTGTTGAAACATAATTGAGAGCAAGTAGAAGTTAGGCCACAAATGCTTTTCACTTTACTTGTTGATGTATAATCTGTATTTGACAACATATACAATAATAAGCTTTACATCCCAAAGACATGCTGTAGGTGGTCTAGGTGTGAGTGTGTGTGTGTGTGTGTGTGTGTGTGTGTGTGCGTGCATGCGTGTGTGTGTGTGTGTGTGTGTGTGTGTGTGTGTGTGTGTGTGTGTGTGTGTGTGTGTGTGCCTTCTGTGGAAGGTTGGCCACCAGGCTGGCAACTCGACACCATAAAACTCTACTGCCAATCATGGGCAGACAGGTGATCCACTGTGGCGACCCCTAACGGGGGAAAATCCGACAGAAGAAGAAGTAGAAGAAGAAAAAGATACAATAATAAGCTTTAAATAAAAGTGACACCACAGTGTTTTTAAGATATAATAAGCATCCCTGCAGATTCAAGTAGTTCAATATGGAGTTAGATGAAAAATTCCTCAAAAAACATTGTGCAGAGAAATCTGGTCTGTGTAAGGAGGCAAGGCAAGCATCTATTTTGGCACACTGGCCCTTCCTATTTTATATAGATAACATCTGTGACAGATTAGAGGACATTGCAAAGATGTCCTGAAATTACTAGGAACCTCCTAGCTGGCTGTTGGTTTCACTGATGACCTATTAATAATGTCAACTAGCTTTAAAATGTTATCCAATTAGATATATTATTTGGATTATTTTGTGTCATCTTATAACCCCCTATAATACATACAAATCCAAAGGATGTATAAGAGGAAAAAATGTAAATTTGACATTAAGAGGTGAGAAAACTGAAATGATAAACTCCTTTTGCTATTTATGCGTCATCTTTTCAGTAAATAGAAAATAGAAAACTATGTGAACTCTATTAAAAGGGAAATAGAAAAGAGCACTGAAAGGACAGAATCAGTCAGGACCTTATAATTTGTATAGTCCTCGGAGGGCATGGCTAAGCCTGCTACTTACAAAATAAGAATAAGATACTTCCTGCATTTATTTTTAAATCCAACCTATTGTTGAAAAATAAAAGGAAGAGTACTTAAACTAGTATTTAATATATTATGCAAAGTATTATGACTCTCTAGATCCATTCCTGAGATGTATTTATCTCAGGAATTTGGTCTTGTTAATTAACCAACCTTTGCTTGATGGTCAAGTTATAACAAACTGGATTAAAACAACACAATCAAATGGCACTGAAGACAGAGGTAAATGCTGTATGTAAAAAGATATGTAGAAGGAGCAAGGCATTATGCAGTTATTCACTGAAGAGAGTGGGCAAATTAGTTTGTTAGTGTGGCTTAGGGTGCTTGAAAATCTTACAAAAAAGATTCTCTTATGCAAGAAGTATATTATACATATAAGAAAGTTATTTTTTATGTTGGCAGAAAGAATGAGAACTTAAAGACTTGTATGTTTTAATGTTTTATGTTAGTAAGATATTTAGATAATAACACATAGTATTTATTCTGTTTAAAGTACAGATAATTAAGACTGACTTATGGAATAAAAATCTTCACAGAGACTCTGTGCAACAATACAGTACGAAAAGCACCATTTGGACATACTTGTATTTATAACCCCCACAAAACAGAGGCTTTATATCATGGTGTATGTGTCAACTTTTTTTGCAAACATTTGCAGTATGTCTGCTTATAAAATTATTTAGTTTTAGTTATCATCAGATTATATCTGACATTTCATGTGAATTGACAATTCTACTGTTTAGCATCAGAGATGAGTTTGCAATTAATGAATTAAAAGACTGAGTATTATAAAGACACCATAGATCATTGCTGAACATGGTATATAATAGTAATGTTACCATAGGGATTTCATAATAATGTTATAATAATATCATTTTGAAATTTGCAAATGTCTGTGTGTTATCTGTAGTACATTGTTATTGGACGGCGCAGTGGTAGTATTGTCACTTCACAGAAAGAGGTTCTTCAGTTCAGTTCTCAGCTGGGGTGCCTTCTCTATGGAATCTGCATGTCCTCACTGCATTCTTGTGGGTTTTCTCCGGTTTCCTCCCATGTTACAAAGATATGCGTTTGGAGCGTTTCTCCCTGGGCCTCCGCTGAAAATTGACCGTTTCAAGTTGGACTTTCCTTGTTAACAAATGTTAAAAATAAATAAAATAAATATTAGGTGAAACAATAAATAAGCAAACTGAGGCAGTGAGATAGTTAAAGATAGTTTGTTTGATTTCTTTTTTTTTATTTTTATTGAGAATTATAAATAAATAAAAACTGTTTTATTTCTGAATAAAATTATTAAACATTTTTCACAAGTCACCTGCCAGTTTTATTTCATTGATGGCTGTTTAAACTTTAGTGGGAGTCAGGAAAAAATTTTATTTTTGTACAATGGTTAAACTGTCATTTATTTAATCTGAGGTTCCAGAACATGCAAGTAATGATGTTAGGGAGTGTTAGTATTTAGGACTGATTACTGAGGTGATAGTTTTATGTTCTAGAAGTTTTAGAAAACATTGTACTACTTCTGTGGCAAGATTTTATTGTGCTTTGCATGCATAATCTGAAACAAACAAACAAAAAACTATATATAGGAGTTTGAGGATAAGGATGACATTTTATTAATAATATAAGACACTGTGGAAGACCTCCCAAATCAAAAATATATGAGAGGCTTCAAAGATAAATTGAAAATATAGTGAGTGTATATATATATATATATATATATATATATATATATATATATATATATATATATATATACACAGAGAGAGAGAGAGTATGAAAATTATGGCAGTATGATTGCAATTGTTATAATTAAACCATCAGTCACATAGGATCATAAGAGGTTACTAGGCTATTGACCTGGAGGTCATTTCAAGCCTAGCCATTTCATCCCAATGTATTAATGCAGATATTCTAGTTAATACTCAGGATTGTATTTAGTAATGACTGCCCATGTCCAGGAGGGTTGTGGGCGAATTCCCCGGAACTAATTTACTGTGCCCCATCCACTCATCCAGGCTCCTTTTGAACAGTGTCATAGAGGTGCTCTGCTTCACATGAATTGGCAGCCTATTCCAAAAAAGCAGCAGTCGCTGGAAGACAAATCTGTCCCTCCAGCATGTCCTATTCAAGTCGCAGACCATATTTAGGCCCTGTTTGATTTACGGATATGCAGCAAATTCATTAGGTTTGGGTTGGCGATTGCTCTGTAAGCCACTCATAATTCTCCTCTAAGAAGTCTATACGATACTGAGTATAGTGACAAGGACTTTAGTTGGTCTGTGTAAGGCACTTGCTGGAGTCCCTTGATCTTCCCAGTTAGAAACCGCTGAGGTCTCTCCAATTGCTGCAGTTGTTTTTAATGGTACATGATGAAAGGGGCATTATACTCAATTATGGGCCTGATTAGTGACGAGTATAGAGGGGTTATAACCTTCTTTGTTCTAGAGGTGATGCCTTTGCTAATCAGTGTGCTACATAGAAACCTTTCCTTACTGCAGTAGACACATGGTGGTCAAAGTTAAGGTCACAGTCTACTTGTGATCCCAGATCTCTTACCACTTTACCACTTCGTAGATACATAGGGC
The DNA here is from genome assembly GCF_019279795.1 of Protopterus annectens. Taxonomy (NCBI): domain Eukaryota; kingdom Metazoa; phylum Chordata; order Ceratodontiformes; family Protopteridae; genus Protopterus; species Protopterus annectens. Next base: position 463,726,932 of record NC_056749.1, read on the forward strand.
ATTCTTGTTAATTTGAATAGTGTGAAGGGGCATTGTTTTTTTCCGAAGGGAATGATGATGCATTTCTTTGTATTCAATTTGAGACCATGACTAAAACACCAGTCGTTGGTCTGTGTAAGACTCTCCTGAACTATACTGACATCATTTGGAGATTCAATAATTGCACCTAGTTTGCAGTCATCTGCAAACTTGGTCAGCCACAGCCCCTTAGTTTTAGCCTGGACTTCTGAGAAGTATATACCAAACAGTAGGGGGTCCAGCACTGACCCTTGTGGCACCCCACTGGTGACAGGTCTGCTGGTTGATGTGGAGTCACCAACTTTGATAGCGTGTGACTGGTTTGTGAGCCAGTTGGCAACCCATCTTAGGACAAAGGGAATTACATTCAGTTTGCTAAGTTTATCAGTAATGCTTGAGTGTGGAATTGTGTCAAAGGCCTTTGCCAAGTCGAGGTCTGCTGTGTGCACAGATTTGCCCTCGTCAGTGGCACATTTTTGAAGAAATCCTCCAGGTTTAACAGGCAGGATCTGCCCTTGCCAAAGCTGAATTGGGTTGGTCCAGGGTTTGGAGGTCACCCACATCTTTATTTATAAGGTCTATGATAATACATCCCATGGCTTTACAGATGAGGCTGGTCAGGCTTATGGATCTATAATTCCCTGGGTCTGTTGCTAAGCCATCTTTGTGGAGGGGAATAACTGTTGCTGTTCTTTATTTCACAGGAACAAAGCCAGTGGTCAAGCTGTGACTGAATAAGGTACTTAATGGTGATGTTCATGTTTTGGTTTGTTTAGAAGACAGCCTGGGGTGCTGTCTGGTCCCATAGAGGCTGTTTTTTTGCCTTAGTCCTGGCTTTAATGACCTGCTCTTTGGGTATATAGGGTGAAGGGAAAGTTGGGTCAAGGTTTGTGATAAGTTTGGAGAGAATAAGGGAGTGAAATTTTCACCAAATCTGTCCACTAGCAGGTTTGCTATCTCTGTGGGATCAGTGTGTGTGATACTGTTGGTCACTAGTTTGGCACAGTCTTGGTTCCTACCTTTTAGGCTATGGACGTAGCTGTAAAAGGCCTTATGGTCATCCTTGGCTATGATTGCTAAGATATTCTCAAAGTTACTCTTAGAGGATTTGACATGTTGTCTTATTTGCCTGTTGATGTTGAGGAGGGTGCTTTTCTATTGTTGGGGCCTCGCCTTAGTTTTCTTAGATATGTGAATGCTCTATATCTTGTGGTTTTAGCATGTGTGTATATCTCATGACTAATGTGCAAAATCAGTTTTGTTATAGTCACCATGATGTAGACTGACAAACTATTTCCTGACACCATTGAGTCTTTTATAGTATAACCTGGCTTTTTATACAGATATAAAAAAATGAAACAGAGAGAAAAGTTCATTCTATAAATCTTGGCTTCTGGTCATTTATTTATTTTATTTTATTTTACATTTGTTGACCGGGAAAGTCCGACTGGATGTATGCCCATTTTCAGTGGAGGCCCGGGGAGAAAAGCTCCAACGACTAATAACAAGAATTATATAAACATATTATAATGACTTTTTCAAACTAATAAAAACTTAATTAACAGTGAACTATTAAGACACATTAAAGTACATTTATAAACAGATTAGAAAAACAGTACATTCATAGAACAAACAAACTAGGGTAGGGTAGTGATTTTTAGCCTAGGCAAATTCTTCATAAGGAAGAGTTTGAAGAGAGAAAGACACAGCAAGAGGAATACAATAGTTATAGGCTTTAAAGTGATCAGTAAAGAGGGGTCATTTAATAGATTAACCATCATTTTTTTAATAAAATACTGGATAGTAACATTTTACTTTGCAGGACTTGAGAGTTTTACATAACTCATTTACTGTATGCAATTTCTTGTTTATATGCTTTGCAAGCTCATTTGTAATGGTCTAGATTTTATTTTATACAAACTATAATAAATGTACCAAAATATATCTTATCACTACAAATGCTTGTCCTGATAATGGGAGCTTCCATACATCAGCACTTAAGTAATCAGTTCCTCACTTTCAATTTGTAAGAGCTAAAAGAATTCATAACAAAGAAGTTGATTTGCAGCAGCAGCATGCAAAAAAAGCAGGGCTATAAACTTCAAAGAAGTAAAGATTTAACAAAGAGCATTCAAATAGTAAGCTTAATGAAGTCAGAAACCTGGGCAGGGAAATAATATTTGTTAAAGCTTTGTATTCTATTCATCACGTTACTGACATTTTCTTGACAGAATTCTATAATGTAGCTGGTCACATTGGCATAATTTATAAAACAATGAAAATTATGTGAAATAACCAAACTACTAGCTCTGCTCTATGAGATGTATCTTTGGTTATTTTGGCAGGTCAAAATATTAAATATATGATGTATCATAGAACATTTTTAAAATACTTCATTCAAATCAGTTAAGTACTAGAGGTTGAGTTACAGGTTTTTCCTAATCTAATCTTTTTTCATTGTAACATGCGTTCTCTGGGTAGGTATACTCTAACATCTTTCACATTTATTCAAGTCATTCCATGTGAAGAATGTATTAATTAATGCATAAATTGTGTTTATATCTTGCTTTGTAGATGTAGCACTTTGTAGATGTGCCCACTGTTCAAAAAGTAAAAGGTAGAATTCAAGCTCATCTGTAAAAGAAACTTTCTCTTGATTGTACCATTGTAGTTCATTTCACAGATACCCGTAAAGTGATTGGAAGAATAAGCTGATCACAGGTCTGGGAATTATGGAAATATCCCTGACCAAAGTCAGATGTTCTAGGCTTTGTACAGAAGCACTTTAAAACAGTCAATTTCAAAGACATTTTCAGCATTATACCATTTCTGACCTGAAGGAATTAATGTAATTTTCAGGAAACTGGAATTTAAACTTTAAACTGGTAGTTTGCTTTTTACACAATGGACAGTGCAGATCTGGATTCATTGTTTGTAACTGACAATTATGTTGACTGCATAACTGATCGTGGTCGTTTCATCACCTCTTTCTATTGTATACTTCTTCAGTACAGAGGTTTTCATTCATATCTCTGTTTATATTCTCCTCTCATTTCATTCTTACACTTACAACCCAAATAAATGGGGAGTTTCTAAGTTGTGAATACCACTTACTGGACCTTCTTTTTCGGTTTTGTCTTCACCAATCACCTGTGTAAACATTACTTTTGAACTAATGCAGTGCTTTTATTGTGTGTTATATTACCAAATGATCAAGTTAGTCAGATGCAATAAAAAATGTCTGAATTAATTAATAAATTAATGACTAAGTCTTTAGAAAACTTTAAAACAAGCCAGCAGAAAGGCTGATCCAAATGAGTTAGACCAGATATTCAAAGAATCAATGACTGGATGTGCCCAAATGTAGAAAGGATGTGTAGGCAAGCAAAAGGCACATGGAAAGTAATATGGTGCCAGCAAGTCCTTTAGACAGGATGAACCCAAACCATGCAGGGCTAATCATGCTAGGATAAAAAACTTTATACTTGATACTAAAGGAAACATTTAGTTATTCCAGACTCCAAAATGCCTGAAATAATATGGTTATAATTTGCAATTCTGGTCAGTAGCATGGATGTGGAATTTTGCACTAGCTGATGTCGCTGCAGACAAAAGCAGGGGACAGACAGGGCTAAATTAAGGAATCCCCTGATGGCTGCCTGAATGATAGTATCCATGACTAGCCTTGCCCACCTTGCAGTTGGGGACCAGTTGATAGTGGAAAACTTGATGGTTGACAGGCAACAGGTGGGGAAAAAACTCTAACACACTGAAGTCATGGTAGACTTGAGGCATCATTCCAGCAGCTCTAGGACCTTTACCTGCAGTAAAATAAGGGGAGATATAGCCAAATATCATTAGCATAGCTAAAACAACTCAAATGCTTTTCTTGTAAATGGTATTGCCAAGCAGGGCTATGCACACCCCAAACAACACTGGCCCAAGAGCAGATTTTTGTGGACTACTAAACTGGAGATGGTAACTCATTGAATTAATGCCCAAAGTCATCATCAGCAAAATCCACAACCGGTAGTAGGCAAACCATTCAAGGACAGTGTAAGTGAGACCAGAATACAAGTCTAAAAACTTCAACAAGATGCCATGCTCCACAGTGTTAAATGTTGCTGAAAGATCAAACAAGTCCAACATAAAAGATGTTCCTTGATCTTTTATCACTAGGAGGTCATGAAATGCAGTCACAAGGGCAATGTCAGTATTATTCTGAGTCCTGTAAACTGACTGATAATGGCCACAGAGGCAGCTCATAAGTAATTTTCTTGACAAACTGCTTGATAAATGAGAGTGCTGAGACAGAGTGATAACTCTCCAAGTTAAGATGAACCAGAGATTGTTTACTGAAAACTGGAACAACCACAGTCTCCTTCAATACAAATGATTGGATACTAGCCCTCATTGAGGACCTTATGATCTGGAAAAACACTGGTTCGAGAAAATCCAGAAACAACAGAACTACGTTGGTGGGCCTGGTTCAAGAGCATGAGCTATAAGACATATGTTGAAAATAACGCCCATAACCTTTAAATACTCTATAGACTAAAATTCATATCAGCACCAGGATGGAGGATCCCAGCTTGTTTCAGTGCCAAGATCAGTGGTTACACATTGGAGAATTTATAAACATGATGAGGTCTACCTTATCCATGCAGGTGCATTCCTTTCTGAAGGAGAAGAGCCTTCCTGTTGACTAGGCATGGAAGACTGCAGCTTGTTAGCTTGACTTGAGGGAGATTTTCTGGCTACACAAGACCATTGCCTTTCAACAGTAAACCTCATATTAAGCATCATAGTGTTTATTGAGTATAAATGTGTCCTCAAACTGGCATCAGTATTCTGTGTAAGAGTGTCAAGCTCCTTTCATACCAGGAATTAAAAATCCTAGTAGGAACATGGTGTGCATGAAATGGGTGATTTGCTTCCCAACTGCAGTACTGCAAGCTTTCAGTAGCTGACAAGGTCTGTCTGCTCTGAGCTCTGTAAAGAGCTGGTTAGTTTAGGAATACTAGCTACTGTTAGTCACATCATAACAGTTCCTCCACACAACTGGCTCAACATCATAGGGGCTGACTAGCAGAAGGTCTATGCCAAGCTAAAACAGGAAGTGGTCATACCATGACAATGTTTCACCCTGAATCTTTGTGCATATTGAACATAAGTAGACATATGCCACTCAGATTTCTGTCATTTTGTATTTGAATAGGCTTTAGAGGCAGCAGACCCTTTCCATTTTCCTCCCTTATTACCATCACAGTGAAAGGCAGGCAGAGCAGCTGACTCACCTTTTGTTTTACAAGTAATCTCAGCTGTTGCTTTGCACTTGCTGGTTTTCCTGAGCCCCTCCATCCCCTCTTTGTGTTGGACAGTGTATGCTTTAATAATTTATAGTGCACAGTTTAAAAAACTCTGAAACCATTCTAGGCTGTCAGATCTTCTACAGCATAACTCCTGCACTCTCTGTGCTCCAGAACTTTGCTAAATTATGTAACACTTATAATTTCCAACTATAGAAAGACAGTACAATGTCTAGTTACTAATGCATGCTGATTCCTTTCTATAATAGTATTTTTCAAGATGTGTCACTATTTTCACAGTTAGTTTAGTACATGATTACCAATGAGGTACTGAATTAGCACTGTTAGAATGCTTTAACATCCTTCAAGCTTAGCAGATTCATGTGATTGGCTGTTAAATGTGCTTGTTTACTACTGAGCTTAAACATTTTATTAGCAGACTTACTTCTGTCCTACACAGCAGTTTTATTTTATCTATTTGCTTATTAACTAGGCAAGCCCAAAGGACATAAGTACCCCTTTTTAGGGGTGACGCAGGAGATATGTCTGGTTAAGTGACTTGCTCACAGTGTCGTAGTTTGTAGGTAGAATTTGAGGGAATCAAACCCAGGATTACAGGATGACGCTCATTAGAGCTTGTAGCCTTCATCCTCTGATCGACATGCTAGTGCTTAAAAGCTACTCCTGTCATTGTGATTATAGACTGGGGAATGTGGATTTGCTGCTAGCAGCAGATAACACTGTGCTTGGACTGAATGTTACATATTCATGTTGTCCAGTGTGCTCTAACATGCCTGCTGATGAGAAAGCAAGTTTTGTAGTCCATAAGCATATAATACCGGTCAAGGACTGCAAAAATAATCAGGTCTATGACTGCCCATTGAACGGAAAAAAACATTGACCGGCATATGTCATCACACATGCTGCTCATCAAGCCATTCGAGTAAGATCGCATTACAGTACGGATAAAGAAAATTGCCCTTTCGCCACTGTAGTGAGATCTCGTAGTTGGTATATATAATTAGCGAGGGGGGAGAGGAAGTTTCTGTGAACTGCATTTACAATGTAATACCGTTGAATGGCTAAACACAGACCCAAAATAATCTGTTGTGACATATGTTTAACATGCTTTTGTCAAAACAACTGCTTACAAATGTTGTAGCTCTGTAATAACATTAAGTGCTTACTGAAAGTTGCTACCTGATGCCTAGCAGCCAATCACTATCCATGTATTGAAACCAACTAAACCAGGGTAGATATTCAAGACTAAATATTTTTATCCTATCAACACACAATCAGTTTGCTCTATTTTAACCCACACTATCTGAACACTTCATTTAAGTGCAGACTTCACAGGGCCAAAGTTTAAGAATGACGTGTGTAAAGATAAGTGAAACCATTAGATAAGAAATAGATAGGAAATATATTTACTTACTAAGGAAAATGCATTTCTGAATTATTCATCTGTCTTAAAGATAAACAAAAGCATAACATCTCACCACCAAACAGTAGCATAATGGAAGACAGAAATCCAAAACAGAATAGAATTAAATGGAATATGGAGTTGAGAATATACCAGAAATGTCAAGTCTATACAGAAACGTTCCTTTCATTTTATTTTTTAACTTCAAAGCTAGATAAGATTTTGCATTGGGTGCATACATAACAGGAATACAACAGCTGTCTTTATTACATTTATAACTTAAGGTAGAATAGTTTCTCATTTTAATTGATACTGTGGCTGTGTTTTTATCACGGAGTGTTGGTAGTTTGTGTTGTCTGTGACTCTTTTCATATATGGACGTTCTTAGTTCAAATACACACGTTTCTTTATAAGTTGGGTTGTTTATTTACAAAAAGCAAGTACTGAGAATTTCCTAACACATCCCTTGTGTGCTAGTTTAAAATAATGATACAGCATTGTCAACCATCATAGTTAGCCAGCAGTGCTATACCAAGAGGGTAGGGATTTCCTCTTTTTTTCTAACAAAGGCTTAAAATCTGTTTAGGATCCCTTATCTCACACTTTTATTTTATGCACTTGTCTGTCTAGAAATGTTGTGGATTTGTTTATAAAACAATATATAAAATTTGCTGCCACAATGCAGACTAGCAGACAATTCAGAGACCCTGCACATAAGGACTTTGCGTTGATAATAATGGACATGTACCTTTTTTATGTCTGACAGGTGGGTTACTGTTCTCTAGATGTGCATGTCCTAGGAAAACAGCAAACCTAACATGAAAGAAGGTCTATTCTACATTCTCCCTAATGCAAAATGACAGTTATATAATAGAAACAGTTGTTTATTCTATGAATTATTTCCTGGTCTAATTCTGTATGTTATATTTTCCCACTTTTTTGCTGACAGAGTAAGGAAGTTATAGGAGTACAAAATCTTATTATTGCTCATTCTTCACATGTGATGTCTGATACACAAAGAAAGTCAGCAGAACAAGAATTGATCTTCTCTTTGGGTTTGTGGGCTGCTGTTGCTGTCTCCACTGCTTGAGGTACGTCATTATTTCTCTTACACATTTGATTGTACCCACCTCCACTATATTTAGAGTCTAACCCAAGGCCAGCCTCATATCCTTCACCAATGACCCAGAGAAGCTCAAATGTTTGCCCCCCTCCACGATGACACCACTACTAATCCAGCTATGTAGGTCTCTGAATTCTATTCACATCTGAAGATCTGCATGGAGGTATCTGTCCCTATCTTTTGTAAGTACAGTAAGAAATTCAGAAACAATTCCAAGAAATAAAAACATATAACAACAAAAAAAGACTACTAGTTACATATTTTAAGTGGATACCTCTGTTTATTTGGACCTGGCAATGGCCATTGAGACAATCTCCCATGCTGGTGTTATCATGTTATCATTGAACTTATGGATATCCAACTGGCTCACCGATGGAGCCCATATCCATTAAAAAATAATAATAATTTCAGTGTAGTGCTATCTCACTGGACCAGATAAGGAACCCCACTTTCTGGCATCTAATTCTCTTATGTGAAGGTAGATGTCAAAGGCCTTTGCTTGACCAAGTCTATTGATGACTACAAGTTGGGTGCCAGTGCTAACTCTGCAACTGATTCTTCAAGTTCAGTGCTAAAAATGTAATGTAGTCTTATTTAGGAAGCAAGAAAACCATAATTATTCATACAATATAAATAACAGCTCACTTAAAATTGATATGATCATTAGAGATATAGGTACATTCATTTATAACAGGTTTTCCACTGACAACCAGGTAACAACTATATTTAGGAAATTCGTCTGCCTTGCACAATTAATTTATAAATGGAATATCATCTAGAACAAGAGAAGCCATAATTACTGTTGATTCATGCCTCATCAGGTTCATCATTGGATACAATATTCACCTTCAGCATGCAGCATTCCAAACACCTCACCCTACATAAAAATCCAAAGATTTTTAGCTAATAAAATTATAGGATTAAGCTGAAGCAAAAGGTCCCTTACTATAGTCTGTCCCATACAGGCTCCTGCACGGTGATTCAGCTTCATTTCTGGTGCTATGAAAGACCCTGTCCTATGCTACCTCTTTCAACTCTGCAAGAAATGGTAGTACCATGAATACCTGAATTAGGGATTTCAAACTTCATTACCTCATAAGTAGGACCTGCTAACACAACAGATGTCTAATCCAATGCACGGGACAGTATTCCTTTGCATATCAAGCAATGCAGTACCTTAGCCACTTTAAGCCTAGTCTTTATGATTGGAAGGGTAATTGCAATTTCACTCCTGGATATGTAGCATGTTATCCTTGACTGGAGGCAGAAAATACACTGACCAATTTATTAGGTTGTTAATACACTTAACAAGTCCCTTGGGTTGCTTTGGCTAGACAAATCAATAGTTAATTTGTCCTGCATACAAAATACCTATAAAGCTATGAACTGGGCTTAAAATTATATGGTTGACCGACTGTGCTTCTGAGTATTAGATGTGGATTACTTTGGGCCCTTGTATAGTTGTCGACTGCTACAATCACAAGCCGGGACTCTTGTTTCCAGTGCATAACCGGGATTGATTTTTTTCATTTCATAACATGTGATTACTTTTCTTCAGATACTGTGCTTACACATCATGGACATTATTCATTTATTTATTTTTTATCTTAATATTGCCAGATTTTCTTGTGCAGAAATGAGCTATGCATCCATTTTTTTCCCAGTTGTCTTAGTTGCCATTTCTGGTGAGGAATGTAGTGGTAACAAGCTGAGCAAGGCAGAGCAACTTTCCCTATCCTCAGCAAGAGTGGTCAGCTCTTCTTGTGGGGTTTACCCCCAAGCTGACAAACATAATCCCTCCAGTGGGTGTGACCGGTACTTCTGCTGTGGGGTCCACCGATGGGCATCTTTATAGGTGTCCTAGCTACATTATCTGACTCGACTCAGTACAGAGAAGCAGTGGCTTTACTCTGAAATTCTTCTGGACTGTGGTTTTCCTTACTTTGTCATGAAGAGTGAGCTCAGGTACCTCACACAGAACGCTTACTTCTACCACTTTTATCTGCGATCTTATCCTCTTAGTCACTGCCAAAAGCTTAAGCCCATAGGGTTATAATGGGAAGACATTGATTCATAGACTGCAAGTTTCATCTTATTTTTAAACTTTTACTGCAACATCGCAATCCAGTACAATGCACATTCACTTGTCAATCTTCCAATCACCTCTTACTTCACTTGTGCATAAAATCCCAAGATACTGAATTTTCATGAAATGAGAAGGTTGCTGTCAAAGCTCCTGCAGAGGGCAATACAATCTTTTCTGAGAGAGATCCACTGCCGGATTTGGAGGTGTAGATTTTCATTCCAGCCTCTTCATACTAAGCAGCAAATCACTTCAGTAAATAGTGGAGGTCATAATTAGCTGAGGCCAGAAGCACATCATCATCTGCATGTAACAAAACTGCTACCATCAAGTCCACGTATTGGATACTCTCCATACCTTGGCTTTGCCTTGTTAGCCTACCCATGAAAAACAAACAGGAGGGGAGGTAAAACACAGCCTCAGTGGAGTTTTATACAAATACTGAATGTATTTGGCTTAATGCTGGGAATGTGGACACAACTTTCACTTCTCAAAGGAAAATAAGGACATGTAGCTGTAAGGCCCTGTTCATTTGTAGCATTGTTCATAAGACATTCCAGGGCGCATGGTGGGAAGTATTCGTAATGTACTAGTCAAGTATTGTCAATAACAAATACCATGTTAGAACACAAGGATGCTCATATGTGTAACTGGTACACAGGTCAAAGACTGGCTCTAAAGTCATGTTATCAGACCTGAGGCCATGTTTATAGGTTCATAGAAGGCTACTAGGCTAATGGCCCTAGAGCCCTTACAAGTCTATCCATATTTATCCCGGGTTGCCCCAATTGTTGGTGGTTAGGTGAGTGACGTTCACAGAGGTAAGGGTCTACAGTAGTTAATACTGACTTCCTCTGTCCCGCAGGGAAATGGGCACCACCCAGGAGTGAATTTGTGGTCACCCATCCACTGATCTAGGCTGTGTTTGAAGAGGGTCAGGGAAGGGGCTCTGTTTCATGTAAATTGGAAGCTTGTTCCAGAGAAGTGGCATTCTGTGGAAGATATATCTATCTCTCCAGCATGACCTGTTCATGTCAGAGGTTAGGTTAAGACCCCTGGAGTGACCCTCATGCAGTTTGCTTTATGAATGTGTAGCATTTCCATCAGAGCTGGGTCAGAGAGTGCCCTGTTAACCAGGCACAGGTCATCCCTTAGCAGCTTGCAGGAGAGAGAATACAGTGACAGGGCTTTCAATCATTCAGGGAAATACTTGTTTTATGTACTCTGTAATTTCTTGGTGAGAAACCTCTGTGATATCTCCAACTGTTGCAGGTGTCTGGTGAGATACATGCAAAAGGGAGCATTGTACTTGATTACTGGTCTGATGAGGAATGAGTATAATGGAATTATAACATCCTTATATCTAGATGTGATGCACCACCTGGAAAGATTTCCTTACTACTGTGGATACTTAGTGGTCAAACCTGGATCACATACCACTGGGTCTACACAGGGGGGTTCTGTTTATAATGTAATTAGCAGGGATGTCAGCTTTCTCAAAGGGAAGAATAGTGCACTTTTTTGTATTTAGCTTCAATCTCTGGCCTTGGCACCAATCATTTGTTGGCATTAACTTTGTTTGCAGTATATTAACATTGTTGGGGAACTCAATGATTGCTCCCAATTTGCAGTCATCAGTTAACTTGGTCAGCCGCAGGCTGTCCAACTTTACCTGCACTTCTGAGAAATAAATTTTGAGCAGTAAGGGGTCCAAAGCAGAAGTCTGTTTTATGTCATTGGTGACTGGTCTTTTGCTAGAGGTGAAGCCATCCACTTTGACAGTATGTGTCCTGTCAGTGAGTCAGTTGGGTACCCATCTGGTAATGTAGGGGTTAATTCCCAAGTGGGAGAGTTTGTCTATAAAATATGAGTGAGGGATTGTGTCAAATGCTTTGGCTAGGTCAAAACAGGTGGTATGTGATGTCTTTCCCTCATCAAGGGCCTTGGTGACTTTCTCGATGAAGTTGACCATGTTTAACAGACATGATCTAACTTTAATGAATCTGAACTGGGCTGGGTTCAAAGTTTGGAAATTACATATGTCTTTGGTAATAAGGTCTGAAATTAATCTTTCCATGGCCTTGCAGATGAGGCTAATCAAGCTTATGGGCCCATAATTTCCTGGGTCATTTGACAGTCACCCTTTGCGCAGAGGGATTACTGTTGCTGTCCTCTATTCAGCGGGAACATAGCCAATTTGCAGGCTGTGGTTAAACAGGGACCCAAGTGGGTCTGCTAGGCCCTGTTTTAAGTTTGTTTAAAAGGCAATCTGGGATGTTGTCTTGTCCCATCTATGCCATGTTTTTGGCCTTGGAGAGCACAGAGGTGACCCCTATCTTGAGAGTATAGGCTGAGGAATGGTGGCAGGTATACTTTGGGAAATGATTGGAGGGAACAGGGATGTAAAGTTTGCTCCAAATTTGTCAGCTAGCAGATTAGTTATTACCTCCGGTTGAGTATGGGTGGTGGCATCTACAACCAGTTCATTGCATAGCTGAGTATTCCCTTTTAGATTTTGGACATAGCTAAATAATGCCTTGTGGTTATCCTCAGCTAGAAAAGCTATTTTTGCTTTGTAATTGGCTTTGTAGGACTTGACAAGATCTCTTGTCTGTTTAAGCGAGAGAGGGATTTCTTCCTCTGCTGAACCAATTCCCTCTTGTTCTTGGGCATTAGTTTCTTTCTGTTGTTGTATAGCTTGTTTAGACTAGGGGTCCACCAGGGTGTCTTGTTGTTTTTTGGCAAGACCTGGTTTTAATCAGGTCAGTTTCATCAGATTCTATACAACTGCTTAAGTGGTTTTATAGGGCATTGGTGTACACCACTGCATAGTAGTCCATGTTATCTGTGTTCAAGGGGCCTTTGAAACTTCTTATTCCATCATTTAGTATGATGTAATTTGTCTTTATAAACATCTTGAGTATTTTTGAGCTTGATTGGGTAGACAAGACTGATTTATGGTCCGATCTTACCAGGGAGGACATCACATGGGGGTGGAGGAGTGGAGTTCAATATTTTCCCAAGTTAGTCAGCACTATGTCCATTAGATATGAGCCTCTTGTGGGTGTGCTGACTAGCTACTCTAAAGCATTTGCATTGCCAAAGTCCAAGAACCTCTCAGCCAGCATCTTTGTGGTCATGTTTGTTTCCCAGATGATGGTAGGATAATTAGAATCACCCATGGGTAAGGTGTTGGGCTGTGTAGCAAGTGACTCCAGTAAGTCTAGGTATGCGGTATGCTTCTCCTGTTTCATGGTGGGGAACCTACAGCTAGCTATGATATGGTATTGAGCTTTGCCTATAGTTAATTGGACATGGAGCAGCTCAAGAGAGTCATACTGTTTGACTCGAGGTGTCCTTATCCTTGTTGAAGAGGGATACACATCCTCCTTTGATTCTTTCATGCTCAGTTTGTGGTCTGACCATATGGAAGGCATTGTAGCCTTGCACGGATGGGGTGCTTTCCACACTTTTGAACTATGTCCAGGTGCCTGCACAGACATCAGCATCTTCCAAAGTGAGGAGTGATTCCAGGCAGTACAGTTTCTCATTTAGATTCCAATAACCACTCGATAGCAATCCCGGACACTTACTGTAACACAACTCTACGACAAATGCTCAACCTTGAAATACAGAGAGAATTATCAGAGATAAGTCAAGTTACTTTGAGGCCGGCTTCTTAGGAACATAGTCCCACCATATCAAGGTTGCGCATTTGTGTCGTAGAGATGTGTTACAGTGAGTGTCTAGGACTGCTATCGAGTGGTTATTGGATTTTCGAGGTGACTTTTCATCTACTGGTGTGTGTACCTGTTTCTCATTTAGATTCCTAGTATTAAGCAGCAGTACCTTGAGTTTATCTAGAGAGAATTTTTATTATGTTGGAAAGTTAGTTATTTTGACACTGCCTAAAAATGGCGAATAGGGGTGACTAATGCCTTTGCCAGTGTCCAAAAGCCTAAAGGGACAGGTGCAGACCATCTCTGGCAAAGAGTCATGGCCCATTGACCATGTCCTCCCAGGTTGACATTTATTGGATCCCTTTGGACTGACACCAGAATCTAAGCCAATTGTTAAAGACAATTATTTTTTTTTGTACTGTGGCATCATCCTTGGAGAAGATAGAATGCTGCTTAAGGCTAGACCTATACCTGCCTATGACACACAATCTGAGAGCTCAGTCATGTCTCTCTTCATATAGTCTAAAAGGTACATCTCAAGTTATTCACCCTTCCCCATGGATTATGACAGAGTCATACCGGTAGTTGTGGTTGAGTGACTTGAGTGCTTGTGTGACTTGACAGATCCTATCACATGACAGGCAACTAATCATAACCCTCTCTTTATCCATCCTAGTGAGGGGAACATCTGTGTGTCTCACAATGGAGTCACCTATGACCAATACATTAGGTTTTGTGGTGTTACGACTTAAGAGTTTATTTGTTGAGACATTTGTTGAGACACTAGTATGCATGTTATTATGTGTTGTGGTTGTTTTTTGCATTACGTGTCTAAGTGGTTTCCGTTTGGGAGGCCTGTGATCTTTTGGTAAGTTACTAGTTAGTGCCTCTGCATATGTGGGTTTATGTGTCATGTCCTTATTTAGTGTGGAAAGTGTGTGTGTGTGTGTGTGTGTGTGTGTGTGTGTGTGTGTGTGTGTGTGTGTGGGTGTGTGTGTGTGTGTGCTGACAACCTGTTTGGCATTCAATTTGTCCTTGTGTGAGAGTCTTGCCTCCAATTTCGTAATGTAACTACATCTCTCACATAAAGTATTTGTTTGTTTCAGGAGTAAGTGGTTGTTAGTATATATGAAACAATTGCTACATTGCCTTAGGATGCTAATGTGTATTAGGCTGGCAAGAGAGATGATAGGAAACTGCCCATTCATGATAGCAGGGTCTTACTGTATGTTTTATTAGAAAAGGGAATGGGTTAATTTGACAGGACTGTGCTGGTAGCCGAGACTACAAGAGAGACCTATACTTTGTGGAGGCTAAGGTTGATCAATAAAGCAACTCTATTCAGTGCACAATTGTGTTGCTCCTGGAAAAGCTTGGAAGGTTTTCACTGACAGCTGTTTCGGGAAAACTGAACTTTTAGGCTTTTGCATTTACACAGGGCACTGAACCCCTGCTGTGCAAAGAGCAGCATCCTGCAAATGTGAGTCTTAAATATGAGTAAACAGAAACAAGTTTTAAGCAAACTACCAATCAGGAAAGCACACAATAATCCTTCCACCAGCAATCCCCAACTAAGACCGGTTAGATCAGCACACTTCTGCCACAAGGGTGCAGAAAGACACCTTCATAATGTAGAACAGCTGGTTTGGAGCCCAGGTGTAACAAGACCACATAAACCACCTACAACAACCCTACAACTAACAGATACAATGTAATATGGGGCAATTAACTACTTAAAGCAGCAGCGGACAGTACAGTTTTTTTTAAACCACTAAAGTGAAGTCACAGTATATAAGATGAGTGCAAAAAAATACTTAGAGCCCTTTTGTGTGCTTCGCTTCCCAGGTCAGATAGGCCAGGTAAACACCTACTGCCAGTAGATGAATAATCCTAGTCCTCCTAATGTAAGGACACAGTAAAAGAGCGCCCAGATTGAAATACTACCACAAACAAACTGAAAGATACGAATACAGCAGTGTATTTTAAACAGCTTATACGAATACAGCAGTGTACTTTAAACAGCTTATAAAACCGTGGTGGTGGTGCTGCAGTGGCATTGTCGCCTCACAGTAAGACGCTGTCCGGTTCGATTCTCAGCTAGAGCGTTTTCTGCGTGGAGACATGCATGAATGGGCTTACCTTCATTGAAGGTTGTGCGTCAGGCCTGGCAAGCTGGTACGTAAAAATCAACTGCCAATCATTAGCGGACCGGAGTTCCTCTGTGGCAACCCCTAACCAGGAAAAGCCGAAAGACACAACAATTTTAAACAGCTTATAAAAGTGTGATTATTCAATAAAAGTACTTCATTTTCTATAAATGAGCCAAGGGCCACTCAATTGTACAGAATTTATAAAGGCATTAAAAACAAGATAGTCTGATTAATAAGCCCTCCAGCTAATAAAACTACATACAGAAATCTGAAGTGTTTCCCCACCCTAAAGAGACCAGGCTACCTCCTGGTGTACTAGATGGAAAACCCACTGACCTCTTGATGCAAAAACAAGTGTTTGCTAGAGTGTGAAAATACACTACTTTATCCAGCAGCTAGCTAGATAATGATTTCAGAATAGGTAAATCAGTAGAACAGGCAATGATTGGCAAAATGCACTTTTTCAGTATAAGCACAAGGAAAGGCAAATAATAATTCAAGATATCAACAGCAGTGTAGAAAGGGAGGAGTTTATTAAGCTGAATTTTATAGTAGGGGTGAGCAGTTTAAAATCACCAGGTTTACAATAAGATCAATAAAGGGGAAAGTAGGTGGAAAAATAACTACTAGGGAATTACAACAGTGCTTTTAGTTTATGCAGGCTTTAAATATTTTCAGAATAAGACAAAGACCCAGAAATTCACTGTGAATTTAAGTATCACCCAAGAAACAATTTAAAAGATGAAAAAACATGTGAAGTGTGCAGCCTAGATAATTTAAGTGTCTATCTCTCACACATATTGCAAAAACACCAGGCCAAGCAGACTTCTGAAATCAGAAAACAAAATGGAGCAGGTAAAAAAAGAAAGCAGCTCTATCACTAACAGACAGAAATGTATGTTTACTTTCCTCACCCAGCAGGCATCACCAGTTGAGCTTTTAATTTACTTAGGCTTGAAATCTTTTCAGAAAAAAAGACAAAAACTCAGAAATTCACTGTGTATTTAACTATCACTCAAGAATAATTTAACCAATGAAAAAGATGTGAAATGTGCAGCCTAGATAATTTAAGTGTCTATCTCTCACACATATTGCAAAAACACCAGGCCAAGCAGACTTCTGAAATCAGAAAACAAAATGGAGCAGGTAAAAAAAGAAAGCAGCTCTATCACTAACAGACAAAAATGTATGTTTACTTTCCTCACCCAGCAGGCATCACCAGTTGAGCTTTTAATTTACTTAGGCTTGAAATCTTTTCAGAAAAAAAGACAAAAACTCAGAAATTCACTGTGTATTTAACTATCACTCAAGAATAATTTAACCAATGAAAAAGATGTGAAATGTGCAGCCTAGATAATTTAAGTGTCTATTTCTCACATAGAACAAAAAACACCAGGCCAAGCAGATTTCTTAAAACAGAAAACAAAATGGAGCAGATAAAACAGAAAACAGCACTGCCACTCACAGACAAAAAATGTTGGCTTACTTTCCTCACCCTGCAGGGACTCACCAGCAGAGCTTTTTCTTTATGCGGATTTTAGTTTATCCATTCTGGAAAGATGCTGAGCTCTCAACAGATCACTATTTGATAGTTAGCAGGTCAGAAGGCTGGGAAAATGAAAACATAAATGAGTAATTGGGGTATGCTGGCAATGCCAAGCCATTACTTAAACAAAGGATGAGTTAAATTCTTACTTCAAAAAGAGCCTCTCCCAGATTCATTATGAGGTCATAGTTGTGGACTTAAACGGATTCTGCTCAAGACCTTAATACCTTAATAGAAGGTGCAGTGGCATAGATCTGTGAACAAAAGGTTGTTAATGCTTGTCATAGCAGTAGTCTATGGACCCGCTAGTGGACACCAGTGGTGAGGGAAGTCATAAAGTTTAAGAACAAGTCTTTCCATTTAGTGATGTGGGGGGTGGTCTATATTTTACTAAAAGGTACTGACAAGCAAAGAAACCAGTAGCTACAGCAGTCTCCAAAGTGAAGGCCTGTGTATGGGACACATTTAGCAAGGCCATGGAGAGTAAATTTTGGATGACCAGAAGGGTTCCTGGCAAAAAACTGGTGATTCAGAATGGGGAGGCAGGATATTATAGGTTCATAGGTTCATAGGTTCATACTAGGCTATCTGCCCAAGGGCATTTATAAGCCTAGCCCATAGTTATGTGGCTTTCACCACCCCTTTAGTTTGAATAAAAACTATGCCTATCATTTTTCTGTGCCTCTGTCAAGCAGTGACACTGAAGTAATCCCTGGGGTATATCTGCAATCTCCCATCCATTGGTCAAGATTCCTCTTGAACAAGGCCAGCGAGGTGCTCTGCCTCACATGTACCGGGATTTTGTTCCACAGCATAGGGAGTCTCTGGGTGATGAATCTGTCCCTCCAGCACGTTCTATTTATAACCGTGTCAAGGTTTAAGTCTCCCGCCCTTGTGGTTCTGAGGGATCTAGATTTTTGAGGTGAAGCATATTCATCAAATCTGGGTTTGACATGGCCTTATATGTCAGGCACAGGTCACCTCTGAGCAAGCGGTATGAGACTGAATAGAGCTGGAGTTCTTTCAGTCGGGCAGCATAAGACATATTTTTGAGACCCTTTATCCTTTTGGTGAGGAACTTTTGGGGCCTTTCAAGCTGCAGCAGGTGTCTGGTCAGATACATTCGAGCAGGGCATTGTACTCAATCATAGGTCTAATGAGTGATGAGTACAGGGGACAATGACCTCCCTTGATCTAGATGTGAATCCCTTCATGATCAGGTGGGCGATATAGAAGGTTTTCCTAACTACTTTAGCAACATGAGTGTCAAGCGAAGGCTACTGTCAACTTGGGTCCCCAGATCCCTGATGACTTTTCTGTGCTCAGTGGATTGCCACCTATATGGTAGCTAGGGGTAACCTTGTTTTTCCCAAAGGGTATGACTATGCATTTTTTGGCGTTTAACTTCAGGCCATGGCTCTGGCACCAGTTATCCGTTTCTGTGAGGCCCTTCTGGAGGATATCTGTGTCAGATGTGTTTTCGACTATGGCCCAGTTTGCAGTCATCTGCAAACTTTGTCAGCCATAACCCTCCTGTGTTTGCTTGTACTTCAGAAAAGTAGATGCCGAACAAGAGAGGACCCAGGACTGAGCCCTGTGGGACACCACTTGTGACAGGCTTTGAGTCTGACATGGCTCCAGCAACTCTGACCCCGTGGGTTCTGTCACTTAGCCAGTTTGCAACCCATCTTGTGATGTATGGGTTTACATTCAAGCTGATGAGTTTTTCGATGATACCTGAGTGGGGTATTGTGTCGAAGGCCTTTGCCAGGTCGAGGTAGGCTGTATGGACTGCCTTTCCCTCATCAATGGCCTTGGTGACTGTCTAGAAAAAGTCAACCAAGTTTAAGAGGCAGGATCTGCCTTTGACAAAGCCAAACTGGGTTGGATCCAAAGTCTGCAAGTTCCCTATGTCTTTATTTATGAGTTCCATTATGATCCTCTCCATGGCTTTGCAGATAAGGCTTGTCAAGCTAATGGGGCGGTAATTTCTAGGGTCTGTGGAGGCACCGTCCTTATGAAGTGGGACCACAGTCGCCGTGCGCCACTCCTTGGGTACGTATCCTGAGGTGAGGCTAAGATTAAACAGCTGTCCTAACTGTGGGTTTAATTCCTCGTTGAGTTCATGAAGCACACAGTCGGGGACACCATCCGGTCCCATGGATGCTGTGTTTTTTGCCTTAGTGAGGGCAGTTCTCACCTGGGCGTTGGAGATGTTTGGGGGGCTACAATCCTCTGGAATAGATATCTCTCCTTTTGGGGGGGAGGGGGGGGAGAAGTTTGCACTGAACCTGTCAGCCAGTATGTTAGCAATGTGTGTAGGTTCAGTAATTTTCACATCATTTTGAACTAATTCTGAGCATATCTGGGAGTTTCCTCCTAGGTTTCTTAACATAGCTAAATAAGGCCTTATGATTGTCTTTAGAGTCCTTGGCGATTTTTCTCTCAAAATTTGCCTTGGATGATTTTATGAGAGCTCTTAGTTTTTTACTTATAATGATCAAAGGTGTCTTACCTTTCAAGGATTTTGCTCTATCTTGTAGTAGCTTCCTCCTTTTGTTGTAGAGCTTGTTTATGGCTAGAGTCCAACAGACTGGATGCTTGCCTTTGGTACAGAGAGTCTTAGTTTTGTTTGGGATTGCCTGATCCATGCAGTCCTGTAGGTGCTGGTAGAAGGCATTTGTAAGTGATTCAGCGGTTTGAGTAATGTTTACCACTGGCTCAGGGGCCTTAAAGGAGACCACACTAGTTTTTAGAAGTGTGAAATCGGCTTTTGAGAAGTTTTTCACTGTGGTCTTTTTTGTTTCAGGTGGGGGCGGGATGAGGACCTCCAGCGAGATTAGTTTATGATCTGATCTCACCAGTGAGGGGTATACTTCCGGTGTTGAACATTTTGATCCCATGTTCGTGATGATGAGATCAAGTATGTTTTCTCCTCTTGTGGGGATCGTGACTAGTTGTTCCATGGCATTTGAGTTTATAAACTCCAGGAATCTTTGGGTTAGAGTGTTCGGGCTTGAGTAGTGTTCCCAGTCTATATTAGGGTAGTTGAAATCACCTAGTATGATGGTGTTTGGAGATACATTTATCCCCTCCAATGTTTTCAGGAAGGCCATGTGAGGTTCCTGAGTTTGAGAGGGTGGCCTGTAACATGCTACAAATTGCAGAGCAGTCTTGCCTATGGTTAATTGCACCTGGATGGTCTCCGATGCATCGTGTGTTGCCACCAACCTTGAGGTGTGGGTGTCCTTTATGAATATGGACACCCCCCCTCCTTTCTTGGTGTTGTCCGGATTTTGGGGCGGAACGCATGATATGAGGTGAAACCTGTTAGTGCTGGGGTGCTCTCAGGAGCCTTGAACCAGGTTTCTGTCACAGCACAGACATCGATGTTCTCCATATTGAGAAGGGCCTCGAGTGCGTGCATCTTGAGATTGAGACTTCTGGCATTGAGCAGCATTACCCTTAGTTTTTTTCCTTTTTGGTGTTGTAGGGTGGTAGGTTTAGAATTTGAGCCTTGCCTAAAAAAGGCACTATGGGGGTGGCAAGAGCCTTTGCCAATATCCAGAAGCCCAGGGGTGACAGGTGCAATCCGTCCCTTGCGAAGCAGCGTGGCTTGTCCAGCATGTCATCCCAGGCAGACAGACATTGAATCCCCTTTGAATGACACCAGAATTTAAGCCAATTATTAAAGCTGATCATCTTATCACTGTATTGTGGCATCATTCTAGGTGAAGGTAGGATACTGCTCAAGGTCAGGGTCATACCTGCTTGGGCTACATAATCAGAGAGCTCCTCGATGTCCCTTTTCATGTAGTCCAAGGAGGTACGTCTCAGGTCGTTGACACCAGCGTGGACAATGACTGAGTCGTACTTGTACCTGCTGTTGAGAGACCTGAGTGCTTGCGTTATGTGGCGGATTCTAGCGCCCGACAGGCAGCTTACTGTGACCTTCTCCTTACTCAGTCTGGTGGCGGGGCGTCAGTGTGTCTGACTATGGAATCACCAATGACAAGTGTGTCTGGCATTTTGTTTGGCCTTAAGGGCTGTGACTGTTTGACACTCTGACTGTGTGGTCTATGTGTTGCATGTGTTGGGTCGTGAGGTGGTAGTTGTTTGGGTGTCTGCTTTGGTGGCCTCTGCTGTTTTGGTAAATTTTTGATCAGAGCCTCCGAGTATGTCTTTGTGTGAGTATGTGTGTGATTTGAAGTTGTGATGGTACCATGTGTGACTGGGTATGTATCGTGTGTGGTTACCTTCTCCTCCTGTCTGGTCTTGCCAGTCCTATGTTGAGAGAGCTCAGCCTCCAGTTTGGCCGTATAGTTGCATCTCTCGCATGTATTTGTGTTTTGTGGGAGAAGGAGAGGATTGTCTGTGTACATGAGGCAATTGTAACATTACCTCAATATTCCCAGGTTCACCAGTTGAGCTGGAGAGGACACTAGCAACTGATCCCTCGACATACTAGAAGTAGTAGATAAAGAGACTTTCAAAAGACTCCGGGGGAAGTGGATTTTAGGCTGGTGGGGTACTATCTATAATAAGAGTGCTTTATCAAGGTGCAAGTACTGTAGGAGTAAGTGCTAGGCTTTACAGATAGAGAATAGTCTACTTGGGAATCAACTAGAGATGAACTTTTCAGTTATAGGATATGCTGGTTAGATCAGCAGTACAGCTCGAGGAAGGTAGTTCTAAGGGAAAATATGAAGAGTGGAATTTAGATGTCCCGAATAGTTTAACCTTGTTTAACCGCCGCTGCTCTTGTGTGCAACAGTGGCAACTCCGTGCTAACGCGCGTTTAGCGTGTTTTATAGCAGGGGGCTGAAGGGAGCTAGGAATTGGCCCAAAACGACCAATGGACTACTAGTCTGCTTAGAGAGTTCTTGGCAATGGTGGATAAATGCTGATATTGACTTGGAACATTAGGAAGAAGTAGAAGAAAAACATTGAGAAGCTCGAATCTGGTGGACATGATCTCCTTTGAGGAATTAGTGCCAGAAACGTATGGTGGAACTGGATTGATTTTTGGCAGATGAGGTCACTGCAGTGATTAAACAGTTCCACTCTAACAAGGCTATGGGAGTGGATGGAATCCATTTGAAAATTCTGAATGTTCTAGATATTGTTAAGATGTCATGAATAATGCATCTTTTTAGGATTACACGGAAGGCTGGAATAATAAATCTGAAACAGCAAACGGGGTAGTGGTGCCATATTAAAGATGACAGGAAGGAATGTTCCAGTCACAAATGGATCACAATCTTCAGATTCTCTGGCAAAGCATTTTCTAGCATTATGACAGCCTGCACCATTAGTTGAACCTCTGATTCAAGAGAAGCAATGCAGATTTATCCTGACTGTGGAACACTGGAACAACTCTTTGTTGCTTACAAAATATTGGAGGGATTGTGGGACTTTACTAATATTATCTGTGTTTGGTGGGCATGGAAAAGTAACTATGCATATATTAATATCACATTGTTAATATTTTATTTATTTATTTTTAAGGTTGTCAGATAGTATAATACAATTGCTCATGTATGCCTTGTGCCTCTGCTTCATTCCAACAGCTGTGTCCAGTGCTCCACATCCAACACCTGGTGTAATGATCACTTCAGTCTATCTCAAGACTAACTCAGATTTATAACTGAGGCCAATGTGGATCTTGAGGGCATTCTTGGGGGGGCCGGTGCCATTCTAATTCTTCTTATAACCTACTGCTAGTTTCCCCACCCTCCTTCTGGCTATGTGGTCATGTTGTAGGGGTTTGGGTGCAACAGGAGTGGACAATGTTTTTCCCCACATCCATGGAAGCTCAGTCATGCTCGCTGACTTTCCCCCTACAGTGCTTTCACTCCTGTACAAGTCCAGCCTTCATCAGGGACATCACAGGAATGCCCACATAAGCAGCTCCCACCCAAAGATAGACACACCTCAGCCCTTCCTGTTGCTTCATCAGATGCCCTAGCTGCTAATCAAATACAGGTCACCTGGGATGTAATTAGGCTTTATCCCTTCATGCCACCTGTGCTGCAGATAACATATTACAGTTAGGTTATGTTATGTCATCTGGCAGCTGTTTTACGATCATCTGAGCTTAAGTTGTTAGGCAGCAGTTTACTGTGTGAATGATTTTAGTCTTATTCAAGGAAATTAAGCTATTTTTTTGTTTTACATCCTTTCTGTAATCCTGCTGTACCTATTGTTAGATAAAAATCCTAAATCAGGCTTACTCCAAGTTTTAATGTACTACTTTAGTAGGCTCTTGAATTTTGCATTCACATTGATGTACTTGCCAGAGCTTGACAGATTTCTGTAAAGGGGCCCTATGTTCTTAAACCTCCTAGGGTTTCATACCTTTCGTAGGGGAATATTCTTACATCACTTCCTGAAATCCAGTAAAAAAAAAAACAAAAAAAACAACCAACCAAAAACTAACATTGCATTTGAGGTTTATTCTTCCCTTATCCCACCTTTGCACCTCTTAGTATTTTTATCTCAGTGGCTTTGTTAATAGTGCAAGGCTTCTGCATTAGTTTTATCACAAGGATGGCAATCTTATAATCACAACAAATATTGCAAACATTAGAAATAAATTACCCAGTTTTCAAGCATGGATTCATTCCAACAGACAAAGCATCACTGAAATTTATGAATCCTGATTAGACAAAGGGCTAAATGTATGAGTGTCTTCTATTACACAATGGAACATCACAAGTTCTGAAAAATGAGCATGCTGATTGGCCAATCAGACCAGAGACCCCGTTGTAAATCCAGCATATAGCAAAAGGAAAAAGTCTGACCTCTAAAATATCATTGAGCATCTGAACTTTCCTGTTCACATATGCAGCATATTAAAGCTTAAGTCAAACCGCAAACACCATGAAACAGCAATAAAGCACTACCATACTTCTCAACCTCTAATAGCAAGAAATCTTTACAAAGCATGATATAACTGATGGACAAATGGACAAAAATACGGACACATTTTAAATATTGTTCTTATAAACTTACCAACTTGCTAGAATAACAGTATCTGTGTTAACACTTATTTCCTAAATGATATGAAGTCTGAAACTCAAAAGCCTGCCATTATTTAGTGACTTTTATCCTTACGTTACCCACTGACTTCTCAGAAAACCCCTAACTTTATGAAGAAAAGACCAAAAACATGAGGCAAATATCTGGACATTCTGCAAAAATCTGGACAGTATGAGCACTATATGAGCTGTTGGGGGTGTGGGGGGAGCAGGAAGGCTTGCCCCACTGCAAAAACGTAAAAAAAAAAAAAAAAAAAAAAGGGTTTTTTTTGGTTTTATTTTTTTTATTTACTTTTCAAAGTTTCAAAACTGTAGATCAGTGTGTATATTGTACCTAGTCAGCCACTATAGTCAGACTGCATGTGCATATAAGTTACTGAGCATGTGCAAGATTAGTGCCATTTTGTACAGTCATTCAGTGTGAATATAAGCTTGAATGGAGATGCACATGTAAGTGTGTTAGAAGTAATGAGTGAGTCAGTAAACAAATGACGTCTGAAGCATATGTTCCAGTTACAGCTCCTGATGTGTTTATGTACAACAAATAACTTGAACCCATTATGTGCCTCAGTGTCTCATTTGAATACACGAGACATGCAACAAAAACTTCTATCTTATAGTTTAGACCATAAGAAATTTGAAGTTTTGAAACTTCAAAATTTAGAAGCAGACCTGCATGCACACACATTTTATACTGAACACAAAGAAAAACTGCTCCAGCCACCAGTAAACACTTAAAATAACCACAAAAACCCATGCATTTTAATAAACTGTATTGAAATTAAAAGAAAAATTAAATAAACAATAAACCTGAACTAAACGTCTGGGACTATTTTCTCTCAGGAAAAGTGGAAGAATGCAAAATAAAACAAAAAAAACCTAAATAACAACAACACAACCACAACACAAAACTAACATCATTGTATAATAGCAATAATCCATACCTGGATGTGGGTAATGCTGACCAAACCATGCCAAAGATGGGTAAATCCTGCATTACCCACACACAACTGTGGGTTATTGGTATATTAGAAAACAAACATTAGTGACCTAGGTCAGACTGCTAGATTGATGGACATCCTTTTTGATTCAGGGGGAGCTATGCAATAAGTCTGCTATTTCACGCCACACAATAAGCTGCTGTGAAGCACAAACAGAAAAAATACAAATGGATGCCATTTTTTACACTGGTCAAAAGTGGCTTTGCTATTTAGTGAGTATAAAATAATAATAATAAAAAAGGTAAAGAAAAAAGGAACACAACTAGCAAAAGTAACTGCAGTAGTATTTGTAAGAACTTTACATTTTACTTATCCCTTGCTAAGCATGGTTTAAAAAAGCTACATTTAGCAAGGTGTAAAAATTATGAAAAATGTGCAATTGAGAGACAGACAGAGAGTGTGTGTGTGTTTGTGTGTGAGAGAGAGAGAGAAACAGAATTCAACTGAGTGAGCATGAGAAAGGGAGAGTGAATACCTCTCAACTCCTTTACTCAAGAATTCAAATCCATAGAGGCTTTTCTTCAACATGCATTATCTGAAAAAGAGGACGTATGAAACTATAATCTCTAGATTTATTGACTAACTGTAATCCTCAATAATTTAACAGAAAATAAAGCAGGAAATGTAGGGATGTTTTTCAAAATCAGGGACAGCTGAGGAGGGGGTTGTAATGCTTTGCACTGTATGATTTTGTCACTCATTTGATCAAAATGACAGGTAAGATGTACTTAGTCAACAGAGTTGCTGTAATCGCTGAGCACATTTGAGTATGTGTTTCTATGTATATGTCTGTTTGTATATGTGCATGTGTGAATTTGTGTGTGTGTATATGAGTGTGACTTTGTCTCTGCCTCTGCATGTGTATTTCTATGACTGTTTTATGCCAGAGAGAGAGTGTGTGTGTGTGTGTGTGTGTGTGTGTGTGTGTGTGTGTGTGTGTGTGTGTGTGTGTGTGTGTGTGTTAAATTAGATAACTTGTATTTTGGAAGTAATGTACTTCCTCAGCAACAATTCCATATTCTACAGGAACTTTGAATCATTAGGCAGAAGAATATTTTATAACAGCAATTTAAAAATGTATATACTAATAAAAAGGGAAATATAAACCGATTTAACAGATAGCTCATTGTCTAAGTGGAATAATGCCTTCCATGGTGGGTGTTACTGGGGAAATAATGCCCTTCCAGTGTGCAGAACATTATTTTCCCAATAACATCCATCCTGTCAGACATTATTGCTTACTTAAAGCCACAAAGGTTCACAGGTGTTTACTAGGCTAATGACCACAAGAACCTTTTTAAGCCTAGCCATGCATCCCAAATCTCTGACAAGTTCAGGTACCCTTGATAAGTGTAAGCATGGGCCTGGGAGATGAGACATTTATAGGTTGGCTGTGTCCATTAGAGACATAAGTGCCAAACCAGGGATGAATTTCCTGTTCCCCTGTCCAGTTGTCCAGGTTGCACTTGAATTGGGTTAGGGAGGAACTCTGCTTCACATGGATGGGGAGCCTGTTCCAGAGATGAGGCAATCTCTTAGATACATACCTGTCTCTCCAGCAGGTTCAATTAATATCACAGGCAAGATTTAAGTCTTTAGAATGGGTAATTCTGGTGCTGTTTGTTTTGCAGATATGCAGGAGGTCCATCAGAGTGGGGTCTGACAATGCCCTGTATGTCAGGCATTGATCTTCCCTTAAAATCCTGTAGGAGACAGAATACAGGGATAGACCTGTGAGGCGATCTGCATAGGACATTTTACTTAAGCCCTGTATTCTTTTAGCGAGGAACCTCTGTGGATGTTCCAATTGTTGGAGATGCCTGGTTAGGTACATACAAAAGGGGGCATTGTACTCAATGACAGGTCTGATGAATGCAGAATACAGTGGAACAATGACTTCCTTGAACTTTGATGCCATACTTTTGTTTATAAGTTGCGCAACATAAAAGGATTTCCTCACTACTGCAGACACGTGATGGTCAAAGGCTAGATTACTATTTACGTATGTCCCTAAGTCCCTGACTACTGGGTCAACTCTAAGGGGTGTGTTGTCAATATGATAGTTACCAGGAGTGGATTACTTCTCGAAGGATACTATTATGCATTTCTTGGCATTTAGTTTTAGTCCATGGCTCTGACACCAGTTGTTTGTTGTGTCAGCCCCTCCTAGAGAACATTTGTATCAGTGTGGGATTCAATGACAGCTCCTAATTTGCAATCATCTGCAAATTTAGTCAGCCAGAGACCACTGACATTGGCCTTGACTTCAGAGAAGTAAATGCCAAAAAGGAGCGGTCCAAGGACAGATCCCTGAGGGATTCCGCTTGAGGCTGGCCTCTTTGTAGAGGTAGACTCCCCAATTCTAACTTCCTGGGTCCTGTCTGTGAGCCAGTTGGCTATCCACTGGATGACATATGCATTTTTACCTAACCTTCTGAGTTCATCAACAATGCCTGAGTGGGGTATTGTGTCAAATGCCTCGCCCAATTCAAGGCAGGCAGTGCGGACCATTTTGTCCTCATCCATTGCTTTTGCGACCTTCTCAAAGAAGTCCAACAGGCTGAGTAGGCATGATCTGTCCTTGGTGGAACCAAACTAGGTTGGGTCCAGTGTCTGGAGGTTTACTATATCACTATTGATCATTTCCATGATAATTCTTTCCATGGTTTTACATATAAGACTAGTGAGACTTATGGGTATGTAGTTTCCAAGGTCTGTTTATGGCTCACCTTTGTGTAGAGAGATGACTGTTGCTGTTCTCCATTCATGCAGCATGAAGCCTGTTTGAGCGCTATAGCTAAATAGCAATTCCAGAGGCCCTGATAGGACATGTTTCATGCTATTTACGAGGCATCCTGGGATATTGTCTGGGCCCATTGATGCAGTGTTCTTGGCCTTAGAGAGAGCATTAATGACCTGTTCCTTAGTGATAGTAGGGGGAGTTATATTACACAGTATTTCCTGAGGGAAGGTTGAGGGAGAGAGAGGGGTAAAGTTGGAGCTGAATTTATCAGCCACTAGGTTTGCTATATCTTCTGTCTCAGTATAGGTGGCTCCATTTACAATGAGCTCTGCACACAACTGTGTATTGCCTTTGAGGTTGTGGACATAGCTAAAGAATGCCTTCTGGTTGTCCTTGGCCTGAAAGGCCAATTTTACCTCAAGTTTGGCTTTGGTAGACTTTATTTGTCTTCTGAGTTATTTATTTAGTTGGATGAGAGTGCTTCTATCATGCTGGGTGCTGCACCTCCTAATTTTTGCCATGATTTTCTTCCTTCTGTTATAAAGCTTATTAATTTTATGATTCCACCAGGGTGGCTTGTTTTTTGAGTTAGTTCTGTACTTCTTCCTGGTGGGTACAGCTGCCTCTATGCAGCTATTAACATGCTTGTACAGGGTTTCTGTGAAAAGTTCTACATAGGCAGCAGTGTTCTCAGGGTTTATGGTGGTTTGAAATTTTGCCAGGTTTTCACTTAATAGCAGGAAGTTAGCCTTAGAATAGTTCCTGAATATTCCAGGTTTAGTTGGGGGTCCAGGTTTTAGTTTTACTTCAAAGGAGACCATTTTGTGGTCTGACCTTACCAGGGAAAACATTACAGTAGGGGGTGTGCAGCATTAGTGAGGACCAGATCCAGTATGGCTGTGCTCCTGGTTGGTGTATTGAATATCTGGTTCAGGGAGTTTTTGTGTTTACAAAATCCAGGAATCTCTGTACCTGTACGTTTGGTGTCATATAGGATTCCCAGTTAATAGTGGGATCATTAAAGTTGCCCATGAATATGGTATTGGGTTGGATGGTTAGTGTTTCTAATAAGTTTATATACATGTTATGGGCTATGGGTTATAATTCTTAGAAATGTACAGTCATTAACATCCTTTAAAGGTAAAAACCTGGAAAAACACAAGTCAAAGAGTACTAATTTAAGTTTCAAAATCCATCCAGCATCAATTTATTAAGGCCTAAAGTAGTGTCTCTGACAAAGGATGAAACAGATCGACCTGTGAATATCTCATTAGAGTGAAGCTCAGATATCTTGCTGTAATTTAAATACTTACCTTAATATTATAGTAGGGCTAGTGTTTAACAAATGTGCCCATGTATTGTGAACCATAACTCCATTATCTTAGAGGGCTTCAGCTCTTGTTTTGACCCTAATATGCTTGCCACCTTGCATACTTTGAGATAGTTCAGTCTGACAAACCATTCATTAATTTTCTATATCACTTGTCCTAACAAAGATCACAGTGGCAGCAAGCTGACCAGGCTAGATCAAACTTGTTTTCAGTACTACTCTTTGGTTCATCCTGCAGGATCCTATTAAACTCTCAGAAAAAGTGAGATATACAGTCTTGTCAGCATATCTTTACAATGGGCCATGCCTGGTTCACCTCAACAAACACCTCTCAACTCACAGAAAGGGTAGCGTCATGCTAAGGTACACCCAGATTTCCAAGCTCCTCATTCTGTTATGGAAAGGGAGTACAGCTACACCCTACAGAAATCTCATTTCTGTCATTGTATACCCATGGTGTCTTCCTTATGATCACTACCCACAGCTTGTAACTATAGGCAGGGATGGGGAAACAGACTGACCTAAGAAATGAGAGCACCATCCTAAGACTTTACTTTCACTCTGTGGTACAACTCCTGTAGTACTCATACTGTTACAGCCATCCACAGGTCAGCCTCATGATTCCCATCTACCTTTCCTCATGAACAAAATATAATGAGTCAGTACCAACTGCTGAATAACACCTGCAAGCCATAACAATGCAGCAATCACTTTCCCAGACAAGATACACTCCAGACCTCATCTGCTGCTTGATATCCTGTCCATGAAAATCATTAACATGACTGCAGGCAAGATACACCACTGGTAGAGTTTTATAATATCTATGGACACATTTAACCTAACAATGAGGATGTGGACATAATTCTTTGTCTGTCACCAAATATTGTTACTAAATAGTACAGAGAAAAAGCCCTTGGACACCATGCTAATGAAGTACCTCTTAAAAGATATTCAAAGAATCACCATCATATGCATTTTACAAGTCCAAATAACATATATAGATTGTACTGGCAAACTCATATGCTCCATCCATTACCTGTGCAAGGGCAAAGAAGTGAGCCACTCTTCCATGACCATGATTTAATTTACATTTCTTTTCCTGAAACAGAAACTTGACTTCCTCAAGCTTTTTCATTTAAAGTGAGAGTTGTTTTTTAGGAGGGGCTCAACAGCATGATCCCTGTATAAACAGAACATACGTTCCTTCCCTCGTTTTTGAAAATGTGGACAAGAACTCCAGTTTCCAACATAAAGGTACTCTTCCTGCCTTCTACACAAAAATGAAAAGGAACATTTGCCACAGCACACTGATAATATCTAGTGCCTGAAGCATTTTTGTGTTTCTCATCCACTCCTGCAGCTTTGTTAGTGTGGAACTGTTTAAATGTTATAGGTACCTCATCTATAGAAATGGATCCATTCTCAGACGTTATTTCTGGCACCACCTCCTTTTATAAGGGTATACCGACAAGATTCAGGAGACTGTCAAAATATTCATTCTACATTCTGGCAATGTTCCTAGTTGAGTGCTGCATGTTTGCTGAGGACAGTCTAGATAATGTCTTAACCCTGCCCCCCTTGTGAGTCAGCTAATGGTTTTGACAAAACCTCTATGAGGCCATCTAAAGGACATTCTTCATAGACTCACCAGATTCCTCCTACACTTTTGCTTAATTGACTGCTACAGCTCCTGTCAGCACCTACCAGTCAAATCCAGTGGCAATCTAGTAGCTCTGCATTAAAGGACGGTCTTTAACTTTATGGTATCCCTCACCACTTGTGTCCATGGTGTGGCCATAGATTTTTGCTATGACAAGCACAGACAACTTTTCAGCCATTGCTCTGTCTCTTTGCTACTGTTTTAGCTATTTAGCACTTCAACAAACTCCAATCAAAATCCACATTCCTGATGTCCCTGGGTATATAGGAGACAATCATCTTGAGGTTGTAGGTGAACTCCTCTCACATAGTACCCTCTGGTAGACATTGCCACAACTGCATCATTACATATTTTAGTTTCTGACCACCAAATGGCAATCAGATGATTACACAGCAAATTTCTTCCCGTGTCTACAATGTTTCTATGTATTTTGATTGAATGTGCATTTGACTGAACTACAAGTGGTTAAGCAAAATTGAGTGAAAACACATTTGACTGAATCACAATTATCAGAAAGTTGTAGAAGTCTATACACACTATGTGATGATGACATTTGTGATCATAGGGATTATTAGGGAAGTTACTCTAAAACAGTACGTATGGACTGGCGTTACCTACCGTCATGTCTTACCCTTACAGCAACAGGACTAACTCTGCACCATTCAGCTGATAACATTTGGAAGGGTCATTAGGATTAACTCTGCAGCATTCGGTGGGTAATGTTTGGAAGGATCAGGAAGAACTTGATAATGAACTAACTCTGCAGCAAGTAAGGAAACTAACATTCAGAGAAGGAAGGAGGGGTATGTGTGTGTGTGTGTGTGTGTGTGTGTGTGTGTGTGTGTGTGTGTGTGTGTGTGTGTGTGTGTGTGTGAAAATGGCCCCCCCATTTAATACACCTGGTGGCTAGAGGTACTCAGGCTCAAACCCTGTACCTTGAGTATAGGGTAAAAAGAACCTAAAGTCCCTAGCCACCACTACTTGTGAGCTTTGCCCAGGTTTTTTGTGCTAAGAGTTGAGAGCTATAGTGAGAACTGAATTTGTATTCCCCCATTATTGACTTTGTTTGTCCAGGTTTTTTGTGCTAAGAGGTTGAGAGCTGTGGTGAGAAGTGAGAAATTCATTTGCATTCCCCCATTATTGGCTTTGTTTGTCCAGGTTTTTTGTGCTAAGAGGTTGAGAGCTATGGTGAGAAGTGAGAACTGAATTTGTATTCCCCCATTATTGACTTTGTTTGTCCAGGTTTTTTGTGCTAAGAGGTCGAGAGCTATGGTGAGAAGTGAGAAATGAATTCACTAAATGATAGCCATTAAGTTCCAGTCTTCCTATTTTTCAGGAAGCTGCTGATTTGGCATAGTGGTATGTTTATTTATTTTACATTTGTTAACCGGGCTAGTCCAGCTGAGTGATTAGCTCTTTTTCAGTGGAGACCTGAGGAGAAAAGCTCCACAGTCAGTATTTGCATTTAACTTACAATCAGTAAGACATTTTCATTTGCAGCTAAACAAATGGTTAGATAGATAACATGTACAATAAATCCTACAGAAAACAGTTGGGTACAATGTCAGAAATCATACTGCAAAAAAAAAAAAAACATTTACAATAAATCATACAGAAAGCAGTTGGGTACAATGACAGAAATCATACCGCAAAAACATAGGTGCAATGTCATGAAAGGAATACAGTGATCATAATTCCTAAGTGTTTATATACAGTATAGGTACAGGAGGAATAGTAAAGGGATAAAGTGGTTAATCATAGAGACAGAGGGGCAGATGTTTATTAAGCTAGACAGTTGAAGAGAATGGAGGGAGGAGGAACAGAAGCTAAGGTTGGGTAGTTTCAGGGAGGATGACTACAGTGGCAGGACCATTTATTTGTTAGGTATCTCAGAGTGGCTAGTTTGAAATGCTTGGTTTGGTCAAGAGACCTAATTTGTAGGGGTAGTTGGTTCCAAGCTGAAGCAGGGTTATAGTTATAGAGTAAATGCCCTGTTTTGGTTTTGGGTTTATAGATCTGTAGGAAATCCTGGTCTGAGCTACATAGTGTCCTGGTTGGGGAATATTTAGCTATAATAGATAGAAGGCTAGGGCAGAAAGATGGTAGATAGAGGATGGAGTGTATAATTTGCAGTTGATTTAGTAGCAGCAAATGAGGGAATTCAAGCCAGTCCAATTGTTTAAGAGATAGGCAATGCTGTGACTTGTAGGTTTGGTTTGCAGCAAATCTAGCAACCTTATTATAGGTAGTTTTCAGTTTAGTTATGAGTGTGGTATTAAGATTTCTGTATAACTGGCAGCTATAGAGAAGGGTGGGAAGAAGGAATGAATGGGAGAGAGTTATTCTGACTGTATTGGTTAAATGTCTTTTGTTATGGTAAAGGAGTCGAAGTTTCTGGTGATTCTTTTTAATAGAGGTAATGACTTGGAGATCAAATTTAAGCTGATTGTCTATTATGACTCCTAGCAGTGTAGTGCTATGTTGCTCTGACTGTAGTGCATAGGGTCCTGGGTTCAAGACTTGCCAGTGAAATGCATGGTGGTGACACAACATTTTATTCTAGCAACTTTACAGAATTATACAAGCAATGTTTAAAATGTATCCCTGGTAAGTCCATAGCCACTACCATTCGTGAGCTTTGTCCAGGTATTTTGTGCTAAGGGTTGACAACTATGGTGAGAAGTGAGAAGCGAATTTGTATTCCCCCATTATTGGCTTTGTTTGTCCATTTTTTTGTGCTAAGAGGTTGAGAGCTATGGTGAGAAGTGAGAACTGAATTTGTATTCCCTCATTACTGGCTTTGTTTGTCCAGTGTTTTTGTGCTAAGAGGTTGAGAGCTATGGTGAGAAGTGAGAAATTAATTCATTAAATGATAGCCATTGAATTTTAGTCTTCCTATTTTTCATGAAGCTGATGATTTGGCATAGTGGTATGTTGCTCTGACTGTAGTTGAGTTCAAGACTTGCCAGTGAAATGCATAGTGGTAACACAACATTTTATTCTAGCAACTTTACAAAATTATAGAAGCAATGTTTAAAAAGTGTCCCTGGTTTTTTACCTTTTGTCCCCCCCCAAAAAAAATGAATTTGAAAATAAGTGCAAGATGCCTATGACTTACACTACTGTCATTCTATTTATAGGGTGGGTGTGGAAGTAGACTTTTATGCTGGAAATGTTCTGAATTGGGCAGTTTTGTCATTATTGGTTCATGCATTTTATTTCATTGCCTACAGTACAGTCTACTGGAAAATGTTCAAATAATAAATTTAAAATGTGCTCTGTCTAACAAGTGTGCTGTATTATACAAGGAATATAATTTAATAAAGTCAGGAAAGTGTATTAAAGAAAAGAAAATAACACATGTATGTTCTTGTTTTGTGTGCAAGGGGCCAATGATTTGAAAACAGCCCAAAGGTAATCTTTATCCACCACTGGCCAGATATATTTTCTTTGGATGTGGTGTGGGATTCAATGCTGTTTTAATGAATGTGAGTTTCAAGGGCAGAGAAGTTTTAATGCCAAGTCTATTTTCATTGTGAGACAGTATTGTTTACCAGATTTCTGTTAGTGTTTGTGCATTGTTGTGCTGTAAAATGTAAAAATAAAATCCAAATAATCATTGTAGAAGTAAAGCAGCATGCACACATTAGTGTTTATGGTAAATGGGGAAAAATAGCCAGGTAATGGGACAGTAGAATGGATGCAGGGGGACTCTGGTGCCATATTTTGGTTGTCTGTTCTTCAGCCTTGTCCAAATTTTTGATGTTTCCAGGTTCAGAGATATGCTTACCTGAGATCCGTAGATATTTGTTGATTTACTGTGTATGGTGTTTTTTTCTTTCCTCCAGGGCTGTATGACCATAACATTAGTATATAAGGGGGCTGTGGTGGATACAGAGTAACTTTCTCTTCTGCAATAAATACTTTTTATGGTATATTTATTATGTAGAATGTTTCCAGTCAGCTGTGATTCAGTTACATGAGTTTTCAATCATTTGTGGCCACTGATATCTCCTTCCAGCAAATGCACATTTGATTAAATGTCATAAAACTGTCTACAACATATGGTCCTGGATGACATGACTACAAAGTCAGACTTTGAACTCTGTTTCAAAGTACTTGGGTACTAAGCTGACTTGGTGTTTGTGATGGACAATGCAGGATTAACACAGAAATCCAAACACAATTTACCACTGCAGTTGAGATCAGGCAGACAAGCTATTGTTTCCAATCACAGCCCTCCCGGTATCTCTACCATTCACTATGTAAGTCTTGAAATCATCCAGTAGAACTACAGAATCTATAGGTGTCGCCCTATCATGAGGAACATCCATAGTTTTTATGATACATAAATGCTTTATATATCTATTAGGTGCATATGCACAAACACAAAGAAAGTTTTCTTTTTTGTAACACCTAGGTATATTGAGGCTATCTTCTTGTCTATTTGGACAAACCTTAATTACAAGTAAAATGAAAAAAAGGCTTCCACCACAACGAAAAGTTCACTGAGAAATTCTGTTAAAATGTAGGCTTTAATAAATCTAAGAAATAAAAAGCACAAATTGTGCTGTTCAAGTTGCAGGTCAAACAGGATAAGCGCTTTCAGTTAAAAAACCTTTTTCAGATGCTAGTGTGTAGACCTGTCTTACTGCTATTAAATAAAGATCCTTAATTGCTCAACCAGTCACATACAGCAATCAGATGCACACCTTCCTTAAGCCTCCATTTCATTTCTTAATTAGGCTTCTCTCTTTCAAAATAGCTTTAATAGGAACTACTCTGTTGAGCCCTGGAAATAAATGAGCTCTGATCTTTATGATCCATTTGCTTTCTTCCTTTTCAGTTTTGTTGACAATGTCTCCTCCACGGAGGTTAGTAGTCACATTTGAGATAACCATAAAGCTAAATGAATGCTCTGGATTTTCAGACACATGTCCATAGAGGGCATTGGTTACCACTTTATTCTTGATGTCTAACAGGTGGCGAAGTATCTGTTCCTTAAACTTTCTATTGGTCTTTCCTACGTAATAGGCTTGGCACAAATTACAAGTGCCAACGTATATAACATTCTTGGTGTTGCAGTTAGCAAAACCAGAGAACTTATAGTGTTTGTTAGTTACCAGATGAACAAAACTGTTGGAACATTTAATGTGGCTGCAAGCTTTGCAAAAGCCACATTTCCAAGTTCCTAACCTATTTCTTCCTTCTGTACTCTGCTTGTTAGGTATTCCATCATAGTTGCACAGTAAATCCTTTAAGTTCTTCTTGTTTTTATAACCAAACTTAGGTATTTCCCCTACTATTCTCTTAATTTTACTGTCAGCAGTTATGACTGGCCAACATTTCTTGATGGTTTCACGGACATCAAAGGAGTCAGTGCTGTAGGTCATCATGCATCTGACACTGTTGCTGTTCCCACCTTTCTTCACATCACTCTGCTTCCATTTCAAGTAGTACGGTTTCCCTTTGTTGTGTAGAATGGACATTGCTTTGCCTTTACTCATGACTAATTGTTTTTCATTATGGCCTCTTGAAGCAAAATTCTGTAAGAGTTTGTCTTGTTCCTGCAGAAAATCATCATCGTCAGTACAGAGCTTGGATATCCTGGTCACTTGATTTTCAACAATATTCTAAGAAACTTGTCTCTGGTGCATGCTGTTTTAGTATAGCATATGGTTCCTCCAATTTGGTTTCCTGAATATAGTGGTGCCAATTCCTTTGCTATTATTCACTGAAATTCTCAAGTCTAAGAACTCGATCTCACTTGCTGACATTTTCACTTTGAATATTAAAAAGCTATTCGTACTTGTTAAATAGTTGACAAAAACATTTAGGCATTGCATACTGCCCTTCCATAGGAATATAACATCTTCCACAAAACTATTGTAAAAGATGATGCATTCCTTCCATTAATTTTTCGCATCCATTTCCCATTGCCTTTCCCAGTCAGCTAGGACTTTATTGACATAGCTGTTTGCACAGTGGGCGCCCATGGCTACCCCCCATTTCTGCCAATAGTAGTTCTCACCATAGAGGAACACATTGCTCTCCAGGACCAATTCCAGGAAGCTGCAGACTAGAGTCACATCCATGTTTACTTCAAAATGAGAGGCAAAGTTCCTTACTGCTTCTATTCCTAGATCGTTGGGTATGCAAGTGAATAAATTGTTGACATCCATCGTCACCAAAATGAGGTTATCTATAGAGCTTTCTTGCTCCATTCTTTCATACAGTCTCTCCAGCAAATGACCAGTGTCCCCCAATACAGTATGTGTGAAAGGCAACAACTTCTTAAGTTCAGTTTCCACATAGATTGAAAGGGGCTCAGTGATCTAACCTCTCCCCAAAACTATCGGTCTCAGAGAGGGGTCAACACTGTTCTTATGAATCTTAGGCAACCCTTTATTAACAGGTATAGTTGGAGATACCATTTCAAGAAAGTCATACAGATTTTTATCAATTGCTCTAGTCATTAATTTGTCATACAACACATTCTTTACTGAGGAAATAAATATGTCTACTTGATATTTCTCGATTTTGTGGTATGTTTCACTATGGCTTAACATATTCTGCATTTTCTGGGCATATTGTATTGAATTCATCACTATTAAAGCTCCTCCTTTGTCAGCTGGCCTGAAAATAATTTCTGTCATTGTTTGCAATTCTTTTAATGCCTGAAACTCATCCTGTGTTAAATTGTAACAGTGTTTACTTTTTCTTCTTGACTTCCGTTCAAACACCTCATTCTCACATAACCGTAAGAACATCTCCACAGTGGGATGATTACTGGGGACAAAGGAACTTGTTTTTTTCAACACAGACGATGTATAGTTTGTACCAGTATTTTCATTGTCAAAAAGACACTTCAACGTAACGCTCTTACCAAAGCACCTTAAGTCTATCACGAACTCACTCAGGTCAGAACGTATTGAGGGTATAAAGCTCAAGCTACTTTGCAGAACACTCTTTTGGGTAGCTGTCAACCCATAATCGGATATATTAATTACCAATGAAATGGATTCATCTGAGCTAACTGAGGTTCCTAAGTTACCTTTCTCTTTTTAGTCTCTCTGCTTTCCGACCGGGATCTCCCGACATTTTTCTGTGTTAATAAAAAAGGGAGCTGCTGTAACAAAGATGCATGGATGGAGCCCTTCTTTGGTATCATGCTCGGAACTATTTCACTTGAAGGCTGAATGCTTCCTGCCAAAGCAGTGTCTACATTCGCTGCATTATCATTTTCCGTTAGCAATGTAATGACCTCAAGCATACCAGAGTCATTGTTAACTATACTACCATTAGTCCTATTGTTAGGAATATTGCGAGAGGCTAATTCAGGATGTTGTCCATTAGTGTGTATACCACTATGTACTTCCACGTGTATA
The DNA here is from genome assembly GCF_019279795.1 of Protopterus annectens. Lineage (NCBI taxonomy): Eukaryota > Metazoa > Chordata > Ceratodontiformes > Protopteridae > Protopterus > Protopterus annectens. The sequence continues at coordinate 463,765,426 of NC_056749.1, forward strand.
TTCACACTAGAAACAGTCCTGTGTGTCACATGTACATTTCTCATGTTCTCAGAGTGTTCTTTTCTATCAGGTGCTCTCTTATCCCTTGGCCACTCAAACAGGCGACTGTTAGTAAAATCAAAATAATAAATCAAAATAATCTCTCTTCAGTTTGTTAATTTTTATATTTTTCAATTTGTTCTCATAGGTTCCCAATTTATCTTGCAGGGTTTCTAGCTTAAACAAGCAGCTATCGGGTAATTGCATAGTTTCCATTTGCTTTTGCTTACATTCAATAAGGGCAGAAACCTCATATTCATGTGGCTTAAAGTAATCTATTAGCAGCTGCATGTAACGGAAGCTTGTCTCTATGTTAATCTCCTGCCATTACAAGGTACAGGGAGCTTTTGAGCATCCCTGTACCTACCACTATCATTCCCAAAGGTTAACTCCAAAGGGTAACAGAAACCACTCCACTCAAGAAATCTGTTTCCATAGCCAATGCTGTGGCTGAAATAAGCCCAACTAAATCTAGATGGTACTTTTGATTGCCTTCCTCAAGGTTTGTCTCCTTCACCAACCCAACAGCATGGTGATGTTTCATGTCTTACAGCAGTTTTCATTGCTTTAGTCTAGTCCAGCCTTAAACCATTCTGCTTGCTATTTGATTAGCACTGCACCCATCCTCCATGTTTCACCTTGTGGGTGGTAAACCAACATGGTGGCTTCATGCAACTTGTTAAGGCTGAGTCTGGCAGGTTACATGGGTCACTCAGCTACCATTCACTTGCTTGTGAGCACTACTGCCAGGCCAGACTCCAGAGGGTGGTCCTTTTTCTGGATGAGCTTTTCTAACTCTTTAAGGAATCATAATGAGAGCCTACTGCTATGCCTGGATCTAGGGGTGGGACCCAGTATCCATACTCTGAGTGAAGTTTTCTAACTGTTTAAGAAAATCATCATGATGGTTTGGCATTTTGTCTCAGATGAATGTTCACAGATTGGTGAACTTATGATTTCCCATCCACTGGTCAAGGTTGCATTTGAATTTGGGGCTAGGGAAGGGTTCTGGTTCATATGGATGGGAAGCCTCTCTCTCCAACAGTTCAGGTGCTATTCTTTTTGTGGATATGCAAAAGATCCATCAGGATCCAAATTGTATGCCAGACATAAATCACCTCTCAGCAGTCTGTAGGAAACAGAGTATAGAGATAAGGCTTTTAAGTGATCTGCATAGGATATTATGCTTACACCCTATAATTTTTTTGTGAGGAACCTCTGTGCATGTTCCAGTTAGTGCATGTGCCTGCTCAGGTACATACCAGGGGGAGTATTATACTCAATCATGGGTCTGCTGATGGCTGAGTACAGTGGCACAATGACTTCTCTGGATCTAGATGCCATGTCTTTACTTATAAGTTGAGTGACTTAAAATGACTTTGACTATAGCATCCCGTCCAATAACACTGCCACCAATCTCCAACCACACCAGCTCCATCTCTGTCTCAGACCCCACCAACATCTTAAGTCCGGTCCAGTCCCTCCAACACCATGGACCAAAAAAAAAAATGATTCAAACACAACTGTCATGCAAAGTGAGGCCATTGCTACCTGCATACAGTGCAACCATTGCTACGTAAAGGCCTGAACAGCCACAACCAGTCCAAAAATCTATCCACCATCCATACCATCACCTGTTGCAGCTCCAACACCACCAGCAGCATCCTAAATCCAGTTTGATTCTTCCGACCCAAAAATTTCAGTCTAGTTCTTACAAACAAACATGGCAGACCACTGAGGCCACTGTAGGCACAAACCACTAATCAATCCAACGTTCCTCAAGAAAGCAAAACATGCACTTCATCACTGCAGTCCACCACACACTAGACCAAGTCAAGAACGAACAACCAATGGACCTCACATTGACAATTCACACATGTTTAACATAAATAACTTTAACATAAATTTAACATAAATACACAAAAGAGACCTCGGGAGACAGAGACGCCGCTGCCACACAGGGTGCCGCATTCTTAGTGATTTACATTTACATTTACATCTTACAGTTTTAGATCTTAGCAATTTACATGAGTACCCAAATCTCTGTCTTCTTTTAGGGGTATTTTATCAATGAGGTAGTTTCCCTGGGTGGTCGACTTCTCAAAAGGTACTATTATGCATTTCTTGGCATTGATTTTTAAGCTGTGGCTTTGATATCAGTCATTTGTCTGTGTTAGACCTTCCTGTAAGATGTCAATATCTTTGGGAATTTCTATGTTTGCTTCTAGCATGCAGTCATCTGCAAACTTCTTAAGCTGGAGGTTTTTGAAATTGGCTTTGACTTCTGCAAAATATATGCCAAAGAAGAGTGGGCTCAACACAGAGACATGGGGGACTCCTTTGATGACCAGACTCTTTTTGGAGGTGGTCTCTCCCAGCCTAACTTCATGAGTCCTGTCTGAGCCAGCTGTCTATCGAATGAGTTACATAGGGGTTGATGCCTAATTCCATGAGTTTGTTTACAATGCCTGAGTGGAGTATTGTATTAAAAATCTAAGCCAGGTCAGGGTATTCAGTATGCACCATTTTGCCCTCATCCATTGCCTTGATAACATTCTCAAAGAAGTTTGTCAGTTTCTGTAGGCAAGACCTGCCTTTGATGAAAACAAACTGGGCTGGTTCTAGTGTCTGAAGGTTTTCTATGTCATTGTTAATCATTTCCATGGTATTTCTTTCCATGGCTTTGTATATGAGACTAGTCAAAATACTGGGTCTGTAATTCCTGGGATCCTTTGATGGTCTGCCCTTGAGCAGAAGGATATCCATTGCCGTCTAACAATTGTGTTGCATGAAGCTCGATAGGCCATACTTCAGGCTATTTAGGTAGCATCCTGGGATATTACTGGGGCCCATCAAAGCTGTATTCTTGGCCTTAGAGAGCACATCTAAGACCTGCTCCCTAGTGATAGTTGGAAGCATTATGTTAGATGGGATACCTATCATATGATAGAAACCTCATTTGACTGAAACTCATTTGACTGAGACCATAAGACTGAAATTTCAAAAGACTGAAAAGTCACTTGACTGAAACCCATAAGACTGAAACTCATAATACTCAATTTCAACATACTAAATTTTAAACTGGACCATATAAAACCAGACTAGGTGGGGGGCTACACCCTCCACATCCCCAACTATATATACTAAGTCCAGGATCGCACTACAGTGGGGAAAAGTGCATAGTAGTGGCAGCATGTAGACTACTGTAAGGTACGTGAAAGGTATATGCCCTCTTCCCTACTGTAGTGCAATCCTGGAGTTAGTATATATAGTTAGGAGAGGGTGAGAGGGGCACAGCCCCTCACATTGGCAGGTGTGGCGGGCATAGCCCTCCACCTAGTTTTGTTTTATATGGTTCAGTTTACAATTTAGTATGTTGAAATTCAGTATTATGGGTTTCAGCCAAGTACCTTTTCAGTCTTTTGAAATTTCAGTCTTATGGTTTCAGTCAAATGAGGTTTCTATCATATGATAGGGATCTGTTAGATGGTATTTCCTGGGGGTGGGGGTGGGGATGGGGTAAAGTCAGAGCTGAATTTGTCAGATGATTTGCTATATCTCCCAGTTCCATGAATTTGGCTCAGTTTACCAACAGTTCAGCACACTGTTGTGCTGCATTTGAAGTTTTGGACATAGCTAAAGAAGACCATATGGGTGTCCTTGGCCTGAAATGCTATTTTTACCTCAAAGTTTGCTTTGTTTGACTTAATTAGTCCTCCTAGTTGTATTTGTCAGCTTGATGAGAGAGTTTTTTTTATCTTTTCTGGTGTTATACTTGCTAATTTTAGCTATGCCTACTTTTCTTTTGTTGAAAACCTGTTTAATTTTGGATTCTAACAGGGAGGTTTGTTTTATGTTAGTTTTGGGTTTTCTTCTGGTAGGCATAGCAGCCTCTATGCAGTCATAGACAAGGTTGTACACAGCTTCTGTGAATAATTCCTCATAGGCTTCTGTGTTATCTAGATTTGGAGGAGCTTGAAATTTTGATAGGTTATCACTTAATAGAAGGTAGGTTGTCTTGGAGTAGTTTCTTATTGTTACAGGATTTGCTGGGGTTACAGAATTGATTCTTATTTCAAAGGAGATTGCTTTGTGGTCTCACCCTACCAGAGAGGACACAACACTGCTGGGGAGGGGGGTGTAGCATTCTCCTATATTTGTGAGTACAAGGTCTGATATATTTGTACCTCTAGTAGGCATATGCACTAATTAGTCCAGGGTGTTTGTGTTTACGAACTTTAGGAATCTCTGTGCCTGCAAATTTGGGGTCATGTGGAATTCTCAATTTATAGAGGGATAATTAAAGTATTTGGTTGAATGGTGAGTTTCTCCAGTAGGTCTAAGTATGAACTATGGGTTTTATGGGACATGGAGGATGACCTATAGTTTACTAGGATGTGATATGGGGGGCTTTGTCTATGGTAATCTGGATGTGGAGGAATTTCAGTGTGTCATACTGTTTTACCAACAAAGAGGTATGTTTGTTATTGATGCAGATCATGACATCTTCCTGGTTAGTCCTTGTCTGTGCAGTTGCTGGTCTAAATTTGTGGAACGCAGTAAAGCCTTGCAGTGCCAGGGTGCTCATTGCAGCTTTTAGCCATGTCTCGGTAACTGCACAGATGTCTGCATTCTCCAGTTTAAGGAGAGCTTGGAGGGAGTGGAGTTTCTTGTTTAGACTCCTGACATTGACAGTAACACCTTTAGGTTTCCTTGTGCAGATGTTTCTATAATGGAAGGTTTGTCAATTTGGCATTGCCTTAAAGAGGATATATCAGGAAGGACAATTTTACCCAATATTTGAAAGTCTGGAGGGGACAGATGCAGACCATCCTTGTCAAAAGAAATTTTTTGTTAACTATGCCTCCCACAATGGCAAGTACTATATTCCCTATAATGACACCAAAGCTAAGTTGACTATTAGTCAATCAGCTTCTGTTCAGAGTGTGGCATCCTCCTTGATGAAGGTAGAATGTTGCTCAATGCTAATATCTGTCCTCATATATTTATATATATATATATATATATATATATATATATATATATATATATATATATATATATAAATTCAGAGATCACACTGGGAATATTCCCTTACCAGGGGATTGTCAGTCTCACACACCTGTCAATCATCCATTTTAAGTCAACCAAATTGTGTTGACCAAACAGATATCAATGGAGTCTCCTGTGACTAGAGTCCTGGGTAGACTATTGGCTTGCCTTATGGGCTTGATAGTTAAGGCTCATCTGGGTGTGGCTGTATGTGCAGTGTAAGGTGGTTTTATGTTTGCTGAGGAAACATTTTGTAGGTGGAATCTCTGGCAGGTGTTTGGGAAGACTGCATTTATGTGCCTCAACATAAGTAGGTCTATGTATGGGGTGCGTACTATATGTGGTAGATATAGAGTGTCTGTTTCTGATAACCAGATTGATATTATGAGTGTTTGTACCTGAGAGGTTTGCTTCCAGAGACATTGTGTATATACATCTCTGACATACTGTATTTGTTTCTTTTGAGGATTAAATAGTTGTCAGTGAATATTAGACAAGAGTTACATTATCTCAGTATACCGAAATCCACCAAACTGGGTGTGGAGAAATTGGGAAAGTGCATAAACATGATGTCAGGTCCTTTACTGGATGAGCTAAAAGGGTGTAATGCATGAGGGGTTAATAGTGGGCTGATTAAGGATACTTTTGGGACTAGAAACTAGAATAGGCTAGGCTATATAATACCCATTTCACAGAGCAGTACTCCTCAGTGTGAAAACTAGCTGCTCTATTCTACTCAATGCGAACGCTGCTTTACACTCACCGAGTTATTGGTACAGTTTCAGAGGTGGTTATATAGGGAAAATTTGGTTTCTGTCTGCATCTATACATGGCACTACTAACTACCTCAGCACAATGGACAATGGCACACACATGCTCCGTGGTTATACAGGCACTTAAAACACAGGAAACTGGCTTCTAAGTCCCCTGGCCAATAAAGCACAACTGCAAATGAAGCTACAAGACTAATGTCCTAGAACGAACTAAAAAATGCAAACATATGACATTTTTGTCTAAAACATGCTAAAAAACAGAACAGTACAAAAGGTATCACCACACAGATCACTATTTAAGCAAAATTAAAAATAAAAATGTTTTCTTTCCTGTTTGATGAAAACCTTGTTTCTCACAGTTCAGGACTTTCCACATCTCTCCAAGTCTTGCATAAATTAATATTATGAACTACCCTTAGTTCATGATCAGGATGACTGTGACTAGGAAGATCTAATCCATGGTGGGTCAGGGAATGATCAGAATATGAAACTGGTTTCACTACCAGATTCATGGCTGCCAGATGCAGTAGAAAGACCAAATTCAGTGTATAGCCATGTTTATATGTTTCAGAGGTAAAAACATGGGCAAACCCCAAACCTTTCATGATACAATTAAAGCTGTGTGTGGAAGACACTGTTTCATCCTTGATGCAGACATTAAAGCCACCCAGCATGACAGTTTCATTATCAGCCGAGACATCGTGGATAGTAGACAAGGAGAAACCTACAGTTTGCTCCTGCAACAAGGACATATTCAAAAGTATTGGTCTATCTTGTGTCCACCTAAGTTTGTTGTTGCTGCAAACTGTAACCCCACACCTGGTCCTACCCCTAGTTTATTAAAGTTACTAATATCTATCCCAGAGTCTTCCAGTCTTGGAGTCAGGGCACACTGCCTTGCCCTTTGTCACTTTCTAACAATTTCCACATGCTGAAACAAACCAAACCAAAACCAAAAAAAAAAAAAATCTCAAGCAAAATAACCTGAGATCAAAGTCCTAAGATGCCCTTGTGCCCTCTAGTACACAAGTCAACTTTTATCAACTTCCAGGGTCATGATAGGCTCTCTTAGCCTTTCTGTTGAACTAAATAAACACTGACTGCTGTGCATGGTAAAGCAGTTAAAAATGAATTGATTCTGAATGAATCCTGGAGTCAGACTAAGATCTTCAGTCTCTCTGTAGATCTGCTGAGCTCCACTTGTCTCTAGGTGACCTCTGATTATCAAAGGAGGTAAGGCAAGTCAATTTTTCAGTCAGAAGTAAAGCTTAAAAGTTTTTTTTAAGTTTAAAAATTTATATTTAAATAATAAGCAGCAGCTTGTGGATGGAAACGATCATGCGGCAAGTGATAACTAGTAGCCAGAGCATAAACAGACCTTGAACAGCAGTCAAACACACCACACACATCACAGACAGAATACATATGGCTAGAAAGCCATCATCATAAACATCATAGAGAGAATACGTATGGCTAGAAAGCCATCATCATAAACATCATAGAGAGAATACATATGGCTAGAAAGCCATCATCATTACCATCTTACCTGATCCTCTAAAAAGATTCAGAGCTGATCTTATACCTTGGATGACAGATGAAATTCCTCAAATTGCCAAACAGAGCAAGCTTGGAGCACTTAAAAATCCACACAAAGCCAGTCTTCATGGCTGCGTAACATTGTTTTAAGGAACTACTTTAAAAATTAACCAAAATGGAAAGGCTAAATTAATTAATTCATAGCGTAGGCATCATTATTCCATAATCAAAAGATGTTTTGGTGTGAGAGTAATAGTCTCAGTGGTAAAACAACATTTGTAAATATACTTGGAGAGGGCAACAATCAGACACTCATCAGAAAAATATTTAAATGCTATTTGCTAAACACTTATCGGCCAGAGACAGTAACCTCTACACAAGAACTTGGAGAGTCATACCACTTTAATATAGTGTTTTTTATTATTCTCCTTAAGGAATGCAACAGGTTAACCATCATCATCATCATTAACAGGTTAACCAACAACTCTGAGACATTACAAGCTAGGATCTACTTTGCTGAGATGCATTGCTCCCTAAGTTTCTTATGAGATACAATAAATTTATTCGCATCTCTTTGCATCACATTATTAATAAGTATTTATACTCTGGCAAGTTTTCAGATCAATGGCAAGGTAGGTATCATTAAAACCATTCAAAGGCTGGTCCTAGACATCTTTTATTATATAAACATATCCTCCTCTTTACATACCTATCCAAAAACTTTAAAAATGCTGTCTCCTTTCAGCTTAAGCAACATATTGAGGATTATAACTTAACTTATTTTTGATAAACAGTTTGCTTTCTGAAAGGGACACAGCACCCTACTTTGTCGATTGATTTCCTTACTGTCTGATGACTGGGTGGGTAGACTGGCCTGTTGACCCTTTTCAGCCATGACCCAAGCTAATTAAGCAGTGCTGTAATAAACAATTGCACAACATTAGCAAAAATGAAGTAACATATAGCACAATCAGGACTTTATTCACACCTATGGAATTCTTTATACAAAGTCAATAAAGCATGATGTGCTTATATATATATATATATATATATATATATATATATATATATATAGTTTTAAGAAATATATACGCATTATAAATCCAAAGTATAGTGTGCTAACATTCACTAATAAAATTTGCAAACCCATAGATTAAGGCCTTCTTGCTAGAGTGATGTTTGTGGATCTAACAAAATAATTTAACTCTGTATCTCACAAGAGAGATGTCAAGGTCATGAAAATATATTTGTTTAAACGAAATTGGCATACTTTGGTTCACTGACTATTTATATAATAGAACTCCAGTGTAAAGGTTGGGGATGTCCTCTCATCCTCCCTTTATTTATAGTCTACCTCAAAAGTTAAGGACTAAGGTAATTCTTGTAACAGCAAAAATGTATTAAAATTCTATCACCAAAACATTGAACTCTAAAACTTGCTGTGCAGTCATTGAAGTTTTTTTTCAGGAAGGCTTCACACCTGCACCCTTAATGAACAGGTGTGTGCCCCCCAGCATTCCTGCTAACTATATATGACTCTGTTGTTGAGCATACGTGCAATCCCAAATGCAAACTGACTGTCTAGTCTGTTTGTGATTGCTACAAAAATACAAACTTGAGGTACAAAACCATAAAAATCTGCATTTATGTGGCTCTATCCTCTCACCTCTTATTTGTGCATAATAACAACTTGACAGTCACACAACCACCTTGAAAGGGCAATCACCATATAAAATGTGCATAACAAAATGCACCCCCAGATGCAAGTTGACAGCAGCTACCCAGATATGTGTATCTACACTTCGTGGTTGATATATTCACAATTAAAGTCTCAGAATTCTGAGGATTGTACTTAAAGTTCTTGCACATGCAATAGAGACTTTCAAAAAAATATGTGATATATCACAGAAATGTGGTTGCAGTACAAAGGCTTCACACCCTTAATTTACAAAGCATAAAGCATATAACATCTGGCACACAAAAGTCTCAGCAAACGTTTTATAACCCATTAATGGGAGATGTTAAGACTGTTTCTCTATGTAAGTACTTGGGAATCAGGCTAGACACAACTTTAAACTTTGCTGAGCATGTCAGCAGAACATACTCTAAAACAAAAACTCCGAGAAGGATGCACTACAGTTTATAATTTCCTACCTAAAGAATGAAGACTTGCTTTTGGTAAAGACTTCCTCATTCTTTTCTGGAACATGGTATGTTGTCGTCAGAGCATTTTTATCTGATTTGCAAGCTCTTCTGGCAAATCTAAGGAAATCTGTCAGGTCATGTTCAACTCACATGGAAATGAACATTGCTACCTTACTTTGGAGTAAACAAATTATTTATTTTTGTACATCTGGTCCTGGATCCTGTTAGCTTTCCTTATTTTCAAAATCTGGCAAATCAGTTACTGACCACCCCCTGCACAGAACATTTCACTTTTAATCTAGTACAAGGGCCTTGAACTTAGCTGTATTTTTTTACTGTTCTCCTTTTGCCCTAGAGCACTCATTACACGCTATTAAACTTGATTTCTTTTGCTTCAGTTCTAAAATCTGGAACTCAGTTATTCCATGCTGAGGCTAAAGTTTTAAAATTTTTCTTCATAGAAAAAAAAAGTACCTCTTCTCATACCAAAGGCAAATACGTCTCTCGAGTTTCTTTAAACTCTTGCCACTTTCAAGACTATGCCACTGTATAATAACAACACTCACAGTGGAAGTAAAACTGACAATAATATTTGACTTGCTTATTCACTCTTTAATTCTATTTTTGCTTTAGTGATTTTTCTTTCTTATTGTAAATGGTCATGGACAAAATGAAGCCTTTCCAACCACCTCACTTATCTGCAAAATAAATACAAGTAAACAAGTCAATTAAAGAATGACAGAGATTTAATGTACATGCACTGAAGCTTTAATAACATAATTAAATGAAATGAGACTACTGAATCATTGTGCAATATGCGTGTGTGTGTGTGTGTTTTGAGGGGGCATCTTGCTTCACTGGAGCTTTGTATAAAAGTCTAAATTTTGTAGTAGCACCTTCGATTTTAGCAGGATATAAAATGATCTGAAAGGTAGTTTATTGGAAAGGGACAAAAAACTGGACATTCTGTCTCTATACACACACACACACACACACACACACACACACACACACACACACACACACACACACACACACAGTGTGTGTGTGTGTGTGTGTGTGTGTGTGTGTGTGTGTGTGTGTGTAGATATATATATATATATATATATATATATATATATATATATATATAGGGTCTATATTATCATATCGCATACTCAGAAGAGCGAACAACAGATAATCGACCTCATGTAAGCGAAAGCTTACAATGTCGAAACTTCAGAACAGTGATTATTTTCTAATGGAAAACAATCGCTGTTCCGAAAAAAAAAAAAAAACAGAAAAACATTACTTAATGTGGGGAGCTGTGTCTCCCCACACCTCCCCTACTTAAATACTTAAATATACCAACTCAGAGACTGCACTACAGTGCCAAAAAGGCAAAGTAGCAAAAATGGCCAAACAAATTCTTTCCCAGGGGAAAGAATTCGCTGAAACACCGCTTAGCTTTTTTGCCTTTTCGCGCTTTACTGTTTGACAAAGATGCATTCGACAACCTACGTCTGCAACGGCATAATAGGGAACCTATATATATATATATATATATATATATATATATATATATATATATGTGTGTGTATATATATATATATATATATATATATATATATATATATATACGGGTTTATGGCAGTTGGTTGGACAACTATCTAGATAGCTGTCTGGTCAACACTATTTGGTCAACTTAAACAGCAAGTTGACAAGTGTGTGAGATTAGCAATCCCCTGGTAAAGGAATATTCCCTTCCAACAGGAATGATGTGATCTCAAAGTTAATATATATAATTATCAGGGAGTCTGGGGGTGCAGGTGGACTTATCCTCCTGCAAAAACACTTGCATTTGGTTTACTTTGCTCAAAGGTAAAACCCTAGAGCATAAGCAGAACTTGTTGAGTTTTGGTGTTTCGACATAATAATGTTGATATTCGGGATGTCGGCATAGCTGGTCATTCGGACAGCTACCCTACACCCTTTTATGTATAGAATGGACAGCTAGATCACTTTGTGGCTGTTATTGTGATATGGCAGGTACCTGCATAAGAAGGGCACAAGCCATATAGTATTCAAGCCTACACACTGTGATAAGGAACACTGATAGGAATGAATCCAAAAGCTGATTTTTAAAACAACGGGCTAGAATTCATAATCAAATTGTATACTGTGCAGCTGGTACATGCACTGTTAGACGCCACAAGCAGAATGTGGATGATTCACAGAAAGATGTTAAGCAGCAGTGCAGTGAGTGGCAGCATATGTCAATTACCTTATAATCAGATGGATTTGAGGGGGGAAATCAAATAAAACAGTAATGATATGCAAATATATACAATAATAACAGTGTCATGATTCAAAGCTATATCTGGAGGATCTTGTACACCAGCCTGCATAACTCTACAACAGCCCAGAGCATAAGGAAATACCTGTGTGGCAATGGCAAAATGCTTTGAGTCATGTCAGGAATCCCATAGTGACATCTTCTAGTGCCAGCAGCTCTTTTCCTGTCACCTGATGAGGTGGATGTTAACAACAAAGGTGCAACAGTTAGTGGATAGCTTATAATCACCTGTCCAGCCAAGATGAAGATGGCCAGTTCTGTGTTTAATCAGGACATAGTATGGAACCATGTAGACATGCTTCTCTTACAGATGGAATCTACCATAATGTGTGGCCTCCTTATCCCTGTACAGACAAAGGCATGTGTAGCACTCACTGTGCTAGCTAATGGAGCTTTTCAAAGACTGACTGGGGACACAGGAAGTATAGCACAGTCATCTATCTGAAGGATATATTACCTAAGCAGTTCTTGAAATATATGTGTTTTGCATGCAGATGGCTATATCTGATTAATCAGGACAGTTGAGGAGAAAACCTCAGTTATACCTTGTTTCCATGACATTACATATCTGTCTGAGGTACTGGGTATCATAGTTACAAACACAGCTGCAAAGTCCTTACTAGGTTGAGATTTACAAAAGTATGTCAACAGAAAAGGCTAGCATTCCGTGAACTACCAGCTAGTGTACATTGTGCAGGAGACATTACCAATCTGTTCACAGTAGCATGGCAGTTCCCATGATTCTCATATCTGGAACATATCACCTATTTCACCATTACTAACAAAGGGACTTGCCAAATATCCATTAGTTGGTAAGTGTGACCACTGTGGGCAGATTAAAGTGTACTTTTACAATGATTGTTTATAAATGCACTAATACACTGAAAGAAATATCTGTTGCATGTTGTAAACAATGCTGAATTTCCCCGTCAAGTACTGGCTTACAGCATTCCTTCACAAAACAGAAATTGTTGCAGATATCCAGTTCAGCATGTCACATAATGATACATGAAAATCACAGAATATGCATTTCATCTGCTAATGGCATGCTTTTGTTTCCTTGACATTTCTGGGGGAACATCACAGTATCTACCTAATGCTGTTGTATGTTGGTCATAACCTGTGCCCTGCGACAATATGATACTGAGGAAACTAGAGAGGCTGCCTCATAATACAGCTGCTGCTGTGGGACCAGGCCCACACACCACAGGCACAAAAGCCATAGTGACAACATCTGCCGCAGACAACTAGATGGAACGTAAGCAAGCATTTGTAGGATGACTCACTCCTAAATGGCAATGGGATCAATATATTGTGGCGCAGGTTAAGAGATCACATTAGCTGTGGAATATGGCCATGATGAACACAGTGACAATGTTGTTGCACACAGAACAAACATGATGCGTGCAGTGTTAATGACAGGCTATGCTGCATAGGTGGGTCACACTGAACACCAGCCATCACCATGTGTAGAACACAGGGTGAAGTGGGTCACAGTTGTTATTATTTGTCCAGCTGCCAGTAAATACAATGAAACATGACAGCACAAATTAAGTGGCGAGATCCAGTCACAAGAGGAAGAGATAGCAGGTCTCACAGTGAAGAAATGTACTCTGTGTCAGGCAACACATCCTTCTGTGACAGGGATGGAGTGACACTACATGAGCATGACCCTGGTGTCAGTCCTCTGTCTCTGAGTGATAGCAATCAGGTCTTCCCAAGGCAGGGATGTGGATCTTGCCCTACACAGAGCCAACTGGTGAGGGGATTTTGTCATACAGTTTCTGATGCTGATGCTGTGAAGGTCCTTGTACAAAGTCACTTTGGACCCTACACTGACCACGGGCAGCACCAGTATGGGCAGTGATGATGGCACTTGCAATGTTCTGCAGGGTGAGGGCAATGGAAGTTATTTATACCACCATAATCCTCATAAGTCTAATCATTATGCTGTCTCTACGCTCCCTGTCTTTAAGGAGCTGCAGATAATTTCACTGGCATCCTCCTAAATGCCATGCAATACAACAGTCAGTTCCATGCTGCACTGTGTAACTACAGACTGTGCCAGGAGGATATTTCTGCATATTTGATTGATCCTGTGTGCCTCCCAAAGAGCTGATTGTGACTGATGGCAGCAACAAGCACCCCTGTATGGTTGCAGTATGGTGGGTCTATCCACATCTGACACAGGCTTCCCATCGACTATGACAGGTGTAGGTGGTGCACTGCTGGGGATCACAGCTAATGAAGGTCCCTTCCCTCTGGGAATGGTGAGTGTTCAGACAATTTTATTTATTTTATTTGCAGTTTGTTTTCCGGGATAGTCCATTGGGCTACAAGGAGCCTGTTTTCAATGGAGTCCTGGGGAGAAAAGCTCCGGGAAAAAAAATACAAGTGCATAGGAAGGAAGTATAAAATCCATAGTAGTACATAGTACAGCCAAGTACAAATACATATCATGTATATATATATATCCATTTTTCAATGTACATTCCAAAAAAAATTCAACAAGTAACATTCAGTTGGAAATACAATTTTTTTTTTTTTTTTGGAAATTGTGGTGGGGGATCTTTCAGTTGTAGGTAAGTAACTTCATAGAGGATGGAGTACTATAGTGGTAGTTAATGGCAAGAAATGAGTTTGGAAGAATTAAAAGGTCAGAATAGTTTGAATTTAGGTTGGATGAGAGCAAGAGCATTTCCATTCAGAAGTAAGGTGAGAGTGCAGTGAGGTTTTGAATAAGGAAAGAATGTTGATGGTACGGATAAGGTGAGAGAGGGAGTTCCAGACGTGTGCTAGAAGGATATCAGGTGATTTCCAGCTGGACATCAAGGTTTATGCAATTTAATTAGGTTTTGGCAATTAGATCTTAGTTTTCTATTTGGTTTGTGCATTTCAAATGTGTTTGCTAGGGAGGGGCAGAGAGATGGGTTGTGAATGAGTTTGTGTGCTTGGATAAGCTGGGTATAGGTGAGGAGGTTATGTAGCTCTAGCCAGCTTAGTTGGTGAAGGGAATTATAGTGGTGGGAGGAGGCTCTATGATCAGCAGCAAATTTTGATATCTTGTTATAACAGGATGATAGTTTTGTAGTAAGTGAAGAATGAAGGCTAGTTAGGATGGGCACACTGTAAAAAAGGGGTGGGATAGGATATGTATTGGCTAGTGTAATCCTGGTGGTGGGAGAGATAAAGAAACTATGACGGTAGAGCATACCTAGTTTTTTATGGGGTTTGTTTGATGTTTGCTTGTATATTCTTGTTGAGTTTTAGTTGGTCGTCGATAATAACTCCTAACAGTTTTGTGTCAGAGACTAGTTCTAGGGGGGTATTATTCTTGCCGGTAATTATGGAGGACTGTTTGTCTAGGGAAGAGATTTTAGAGGTGTTGAATAGCATAAGTTTGGTTTTGGATGGATTCAGGACAAGATGATTGTCTAGCATCCACTGTTCAGTAGAGGAGAAGGCGGCTTGTGTTAGATTATTGAGAGTTGTAATTGAAGGGGAGGAACAGATTATAGTGGAATCATCAGCATATTGAATAAGGCTGGATTTTGGGATAGCATGGTAGAAATCATTTATGAATATATTGAATAACAGGGGGCTTAGAATGGAACCTTTGGAGCCCGTGGAAGTATTGAGAAAGGGTGAGGTAGCTCTTTTCCACTTAACTGGTTGTTGCCTGTTTGGGAAGTAGCATGAGAATCAGTGGATGGAGGAGAAGGATAGGTTTAGTTTATCGAGTTTGGAAAGAAGCAGATTGTGGGAAATGGTGCCGAAGGCCTTAGAGAGGTCAAGGAAGAGAGTAGATACGAGGTGTCCAGAGTAGCGAGCTTTGTTGATTGTTTCAAGGAAGGCCAGAAGGGCAGTGAATGGTACTATGACCTGGTCTAAAGCCATGTTGCATGGGGGTTAGAAGCTGGTTATTGATGAGATAGGGTAAGAGTTGTTGGTGGACACACTTCTCAAGTAGTTTAGAAATAGGGGATAGGATGGCGATAGGGTGAAAGTTAGGGATGTCATTGTTATTTCCACCTTTATGGAGAGGGATAATAAAGGCCTTCTTCCAGAGTTGGGGGAACTGGCATTCTGAGGTGGAACGATTCATTAGTATGGAGACAAGGAGGGCAATTACTTCAGCAACAACTTTTAGGAAATAGGAGGGGATGTTGTCAGTGGCATTGGAGCCAGGTTTTAATTTTTGGAGGAGTTTTTAATAGTGGATATGGAGATGGGATTGAGGGAGAAAGGTGGGGGTTGGGTGCGTGGGATGTTAGGGGTGGAAGGGGTGAAGGCAGGCTGAGGAGGAGCTGCAGAGTTGTTAGTGAAGAATAGTGTTAGTTTAACCAAAAAAGGTATGTTATGTTCTTTGGTTTGCAGTGTGATTTATCAGTGTTGGTTCGTGGATTTGCAGAATAAACAATCATCTGGGACTGGCTATCTGGCTTGTACCTTTTTTTGGTTTATCAGTGCAGTTTCGGGTACTTGTGATCAACTTGCTTATTTCGAAGAATAGTGTTAGTTTGTTGATGGAGTCAATAAAGAAAGAGTTAAATTAGGTAGTTAATTCCATGTCAGTTGTATCTGGGTCAGGGCAGGGGTTTTCTTTTTTTCCAGGGTTGAGGAGAGATGTTATTCCTTTCCAAAATTGTTTGGGGTTGGGATTATGGTTGGTATGGCGAGTAAAAACATAGGTTTTCCAGTCAGAGACAATGAGTTTTTTTACTTTGTCGCGTAGTTTTTTATATTCAGTAAGGGTAAAGGGGGTTTATTATTTTTGTATCGTGCCCATGCTTTGTCACGAAGATGCATGGTTACAAAAGTGTTGTTAGATAGCCAAGGTACAGGGCTACTTTTTATGTGTTTAGTTTTTAGGGGGGCAAGGGAGTTGAGTAGGTTCATAAAGATGGTGTTGAAATAGGAGACGGCATTATCTAGGGGAAGGGTTTTTAATGGGTTCAGGTTAGTGTACTTTAGTGTGTTTATGAAAATTTCTGGGTTGAAATTTTTTAAGCAGCGAGAAGAAATATAGGTGTGAGTATGTTGGAAAGTAGATGGGAGATGGTGGGGAAATGGTCAGAGAGTGGGTTGAGGAGAGTGCTACTGTCAGAGATATAGTGGGGGTGGGATACTAGGATCCAGTCTAATATAGGTTCATTGCTTCATAGGTAGATACTAGGCTATCTGCCCTAGGGCATTTATAAGCTTAGCCAGAGTGTATTTGGCTTCCGCCTCCCTATTAGATTAGCCTACTGTGCCTCTGTAAAGTAGGTCACAGAAGGTACCCTTTTAAGATTAGTTTACTGTGCCTCTGTCTAGCAGGGACACAGGAGAGATCCCAGGGGTGAATTTGCGATTTCCCATCCACGCGTCCAAATTTTGCTTGAAGAGGGTCAGCGAGGGGCTATGTCTAACATGAATTGGGATTCTATTCCAGAGTGAGGGGAGCCTCTGGGAAATTAATCTGTCCCTCCAGCATGTCCAATTTATTTGTGCTGAGGTTTAGGTCCCTGGAGCGTGTAGCTCTGAGGGATTTGGATTTTTTGAGGTGGAGCATTTCCATTAATTCTGGATTTCACATGGCTTTGTAAGTCAGGCATAGATCGCCTCTGAGTAGGCGGTAAGCAACTGAGTAGAGCTGGAGCTTCTTTAGTCGAGCTGCATAGGACATCTGTTTGTAGCCCATGATCCTCTTGGTGAGGTACTTTTGGGGTCTCTCCAGTTGCTGCAGGTGTCGGGTAAGGTACATCCCAAAAGGGGCATTGTATTCAATTATGGGCCTGATGAGTGACGAGTAGAGGGGCACAATGACCTGTCTTGATCTAGATGCGAACCCTTTCTTGATAAGGTGGGCTATATAGAAGGTCTTTCTAACCACTTTGGCAACGTGATTATCAAAGGAGAGATTACTATCTATGTTGGTCCCCAAATCTCTAATTACTTCTTCCATACTTAATGGATTACCACCTATGTGGTAATTTGTGGGCACCTTGTTTTTCCCAAAGGGGATGACTATGCACTTTTTAGCATTTAGCTTGAGGCCGTGGCTCTGGCACCAAGCATCCGTCTCTGTGAGACCATTTTGGAGGATGCTTGTGTCAGCTGAAGATTTGATTATGGCCCCCAGTTTGCAGTCATCTGCGAACTTTGTCAGCCATAATCCCCCCATGTTAGCCTGAACCTCAGAGAAGTATATACCGAACAAGAGAGGTCCCAGAACTGAGCCCTGTGGGATGCCACTTGTAACTGGTTTGGATTTGGACATGGCATCTGCGATTCTGACCATGTGGGTTCTATCTCTGAGCCAGTTTGCAACCAATCTTGTGATATAGGGGTTGATATTTAAGCTGGTAAGCTTATTTATGATGCCCGAGTGGGGTATTGTGTCAAAGGCTTTTGCGAGGTCCAGGTAGGCTGTGTAGACTACCTTGTCCTCATCTATGGCTTTAGTAACTGTTTCAAAGAAATCAACTAGGTTTAAGAGGCAAGATCTGCCCTTAACAAAACCGAATTGGGTAGGGTCCAGTGTCTGGAGGCTCCCAATGTCTTTGATTATGAGTTCCATGATAATATGCTCCATAGCTTTACAGACCAGACTAGTCAGGCTTATGGGGTGATAGTTTCCGGGGTCTGTTGTGGTACCACCTTTGTGGAGTGGGACCACTGTAGCTGTACGCCATTCTTTGGGTACATATCCTGTAGTAAGGCTAAGTTTGAAAAGTGACTTAATGTGAGGGTTCAGTTCTTCTTGGTGCTCGTGTAAGACACAGCCTGGGACACCGTCCGGTCCTATAGATGCTGTGTTTTTTGCTTTGGAGAGGGCAGCTTTCACCTGTGCATCTGTGATGTCAGGGAGGTTACATTCAGTTGGGATAGGCGTTTGTTCCTTTGGGGGGGAAGGGGGGGAGAAGTTTGTGCTGAATCTGTCTGCCAGGATGTTGGCTATGTCTGTAGGTTCGGTATATTTTGTACCGTTATGCAATAATTCAGAGCATATCTGGAAGTTTCCGCCCATGTTCCTGACATAACTAAAGAAGACCTTGTGATTATCTTTAGTGTCTAGGGCAATTTTTCATTTGAAACTGGCCTTTGATGATTTTATGAGGGATCGAAGTTTCTTGCTAATACTGATCAGAGATGCCTTCCCTTTTTGGGATTTTGCTCTGTCATGTAGTAGCTTCCTCCTTCTGTTGTATAGCTTATTTATGGCCGTGGTCCACCAGACCTGTCTCCTGTTTTTGGAGGAGTGAGTCTTAGTTTTATTTGGGATAGCACGATCCATGCATTCCTGCAGGTGCTCATAGAATGCATTTGTAAAGGATTCTGCGGATTGGGCTGTATTATCCTCTGGTCCAGGGGCTTTGAAGGATTCCACCTCAGTCTTGAGAAGTGCAAAGTTGGCTTTTGAGAAATTCTTTACAGTGATTTCCTTGGCTGGGGGTGGAGACAGGATATGGATGTCCACTACCATTAGTGGAGTTTTTGAAGGTCTAGCAGTGGTATTGATTAATTGTATGAAGTTATACAAATTGATATTGTGCGAATTAGTGGGAGATAGAATTGTAGCCCAGTTTTGTTAACATCACCTAGGATTATTGTTTCATGAGTGATGTTGGAGGACACCCAGCAGAGAATGTCTTCAAGGCATGAGACATTGTCACCAGGGGGGATATAGTGGGAGAGAAGGAAAATGAGTTTGTGCTTATTTAGGTGGAGTAAGGCTGGAATCATCTCTGTCTTGCCAAATTCAGGGAAAGGTTTGGTATAGGGGGTGACTAGCAGGGATGAAGAGTATAACAGTGCTACCCCTCCACCTCTTTTTTGTGTTCTGTCTTTTCTTAAAATGTGATAGTTAGGTGGTATGAGTTCGGAGTCTTTTATATGGAGTTTGAGCCAGCATTCTGAAATGGAGAGAATATTTGGCTGGTTATGAAGAAGCCAGGCATGAAGGTTTGGAAATTTGTTACATAAGCTGTGAGCATTTAGAGCTAAGAAATGGAGGGTTTTGCATATTACATGAGGTGGATGTGGATGGCGGGTTGGGTTGTGTATGGGAGAGGGGCCGGGGTTTGGGTGGATGTCTCCAGAGAGGAGGATAGAGATAAGATGGTGAAAGAAGTATTTAGTTTGTTTGGACTGTAGTTTATGGCTATTGAGCTTTGTAGGTATGTGAATAGTATTAAAGGAGGTAACATTTTTAGAGCTGGGTAAGAGCTTGTAGGTAAAGGGCAAGCCAATGTTTAAGGGGTAGAGAGAGGGTGATATATAGGTTGAGAAATTTGTATCCTTTGTTGTGGATGGGATATTTGTGTAAAATGTTTGGGCTGATTAGTATTGGCAGGTTGGGTGAGATAGCTTAGGGAAATTAAGGTGATCAGCAGCAGTATGTGGGTTAATGATAATAGAGGCTTAAAGATCATGATAGTCTTTAGGAGTTGTACTAATGGGTGAGCTTGATTGGGTAGGTATTTATGTTAGTTATGTAGTTTTGAGTTTGGTATTTTTATTTGGATGTTAGATTGCAGTGCTGGTGGCCAGTATACTATAAGGGGTAGGCTTATATTAAGGGGGTGGGTATAGGTGGGAATTGACAAGGGGTGTGTTGGGCTATGTGGATTGTTGATTGGAATTGATGGGAGTGGTTCTATGGCTATAACAGTAGAGGTGCAGGGGCAGGTGGAATATGGGGGCAGGGTAGGGGAGCGTAGTGAGTCCGAAGGGTGAACGGAGCAGGTACAGCCAAGCGAAGGAAGAATTCAAGTCAAGAAAAAACAATCAGAGGAGTGGAAAGGTAGGGTTGGAGGAAAATGTATGCAAGAGGGGAGAAATGAAGTTATAGTAGTGGGTGATAGGGAGAAGGATAAGGAGAAACATGGAGGTAAAGGACTGCTGAAGTCGGGCTGTAGCAGAATGTTCAAGGTGGTTAAATTAAATTCTGCTGAAGGGAATATTAAGAGTGGGTAAAGGCTGCTGTCTAGTGGACAATCCTGTATTTACAGCACTGACCACAATGAGCATTCCTGAAATTGGGGAGAAAAACAGAGAGGAATGTTTGGCTGCTAGCAAAGGCTGGGATAGGGGGTAAGTATGGGGTGGCAGAGTTAGGAAGGGTTTGGCTGCTGGGTGTCCTGATGGGGTGCGTGCACTAACCACCTAGTAGGGATAAGGCACCAATAGTTAATTAAATTATTGAGGCAAGTAAGTTTAAACCGCACATACTCTCTTGCTTCTCTTGTTTGAGGAAACAAAACTATTCAGGGAGTTGTTTGGTTCTTTCTTGTACTGGGGATGAGGTACAGAGTTCTTTTAAGGTTTGACATATTTCCTTTGTCCAGCAGGGCTCGGATAAGAGTTAAATGTAGAACAAAAGGCTGGATAAAGGCTATGGAAACTATATATAGAGAGAAAAATGTAAAGGGGTGAATATACAAGTTATAGGTGACCAAACAGTGATAAGTCAACAGCAAGGCATACTCACAATTAGAAAAATAGTACTAGCACACTAACTATGGAAATTTGAGCTGCGTTGTACGTTACAAGCTGCACAAGCAGTAAATAATCACATTAGACAAAGTACGTATCGCTGTGAGTCTGTTTCGGCATGCTAACTCGCTAGTGTAGACTAACTTTTCCTAATCTGAGTTAGTGCTAGCCAAAGTTCAACATTAAGCATTTGAAATAGCAACCACCAACAAATACATCCTTAACCAGGAGTATGCGATTTTTACATTGCTTAAACAAGGAATTAAGCAACTCTGATTAACTCGTAATGCATTACCACAGCAAGCACACGCATGAGTGAGTTACAAATCTCAGTTACCATGTACATACACACGCTAATCACAGGTTGGAAAATACATTTTCAGAGTAAGCTATTGCATTCCATAAGATAGTTCCTAGCATTTTGTCAGTAGAGATAGTAGTTAGGAATGATTCTTATTTATGAGCAGACACAGGTTGGCAATTACATTTGAAAAAAAGTCTGCAGCTTTTAAAAACAGTACAAAAATGTTTAAGCAGAGATAGTTTGTACTTACATGATAATGAAAACAGTTGAAACAGAAGTACAGACCTATTAGGAGGTGAACACACTAGGGCAGGGGACGCACAGCAGCTGAGAGTGAAGCAGGGATTTAAAGATGGCACCCCGTGAGTATGGGAGATTATGATACGTCTGAGGCAGATATTTCATGAGAGGCACTAGTTCATCTCTGAGTCTAGCTGAATGACTGCTCGGTGTGGAGGGTGCATAACCATCCAGGATGGAAACACACCTTGCACTGTATTATCTGACTGTGACAAACCCCCTGTATAAGCATTTCAGCATAATTTTCATATCCATCAAAGTGCAGAAATAAGCATTTCTTCCTGTCCCAGCCTTTACAATTGCCATCATTGCACCAGTCTGCCTTGTGTATACACAACACAGAAAACACTAAAGTGAACACAATCCCATGTGGTACAAATCTGATCATGAGGGATGCAAGGAAAAGATGTTCATGTAACATCAGACATACAGCAAGAACATACCTCCCCTGCCATTATGCTGTTAATGCACTTCTGATATTCCTGTGATAACAAATAATCAGTGGAACAATGCAGTAAGTCTACACTCTGTATGTGCAGTAGGGGTGCATGGATATCTACTGTATGGTTTCTTAACCTGTTTCATCACCCACTGAGACATGTAGGATTTAGCCTATACTGGCACTGATGTCCTCTCCTGCATGGATCACCACTGTTTCAGTTTTTCCACTCAGAGAGAGACCAGAAATGCCTCCAGATAAGTTAGTGTTGTAGTCCCTGCTGTGATGTCTCTTGTGACAGATCTCATGAATACTCTCTTTTGTGTATTCACCTTGTCATGACCAGTTGTGTCTGTGATACGCCTACAACTTTGCTGTCTGACACATCTGTTCATGTAGAGACTGGACAACACCACTCTCTGCCAAATAGGCATTGCCTGTGGGACCTGAGTGCCAGCAGCAGGACTGCGTTCTCAGCAGGGCTAAAGTCATCCATCCTCTACCTACCACATAGCTATACACTCTCTACTGATAAGAATGGTTATGATGACTTCTACACACAGACAGAGACAAAACAGCTATACAGTGCTGTAGTGATTCAGGCAGCAATGTGTAGATGCTCTTGTTGTACTAGCCTCACATAGGCTCCCATACATTCTCTGCAAGGCTCATTCTCTATGGTTTTGTACTACAGGTATAAGAAAAGAATAGGGTTTACATCATCTGCTGAAATGCTGCCTTCTAAAATCACAGAGTTCTGTGTAGGGTAGACAAGCAAAAGACACATTTATTTATTTATTGACATTTGATTACCGGGAAAGTCTGACTGGGTAGAAGCCCATTTTCGGTGGAGGCCCGGGGAGGTAATCATATATGTATAGTCACATGGTTTGTAATCCTTGACATAAAAGTGCACAAGTTCCTTATTGTTACCTAAAGGTACAGGGCAGATCTGAGTATAGTGGGAACTACTAGCAAACTTAAGTAATGTTCTACCAGCCTCACCTTTAAATAGCTGGAATAATACATCTTACTCCACAAATTCAGATAAATCTTTACTACAGACAATTCTTTCAATCTGCAGAATACCTACAAAACAAACCTGACATTGTGCTCTTAAATGCTGCAGTTTTCTCGTAGATGCACAGTATACAGTAAAATAAGCCCATGTATCATGAATGTTTCTGAATTACATAATAACACTGTCATGTAAAATGGTCAAAGCATGCAGCTTATTCCTGAAGCACTTGCCAGGAATGTAATGTTTATATGCACCACAGAACTGTGCAGTGATGGTCAGTGGCACGTAAGAGTCCAGAAATCATGATGTATGCATGATTGTCTGGCAGCTGTATTATACCTTGAGAAAGTGCTGTCATTTTGCAAGAATAGTTGCATGACAGTGGCAACTCCTGCATGTACCCAGTGGACAGCCATTGCTTGGTGCATAAAGCAGACAAAAATAATGCTGTATCCTCTTCACAGCCAGTTCAAGGAGCAGTTAATGGGGCCCTATGATGGCTTTTTTAGGAAAACAGAGGATACCCAGTATGACCTGGCTGAAATTTTGACCTGGAGCACAAGCATATCCAAGCCAGGAGTGCAGTGCCATCGCAAGTAAAATGACCTGTGATGCTGCCTTCCTGAAGACCTCTGACAGTGACAAGCAGAATGTCTTTCATTCTTCACATTTTTATTTTTGTAAAGTAGCTGTCAGTGTCCCACCCAGATGAGTTTTTGCTACTTACTAATTTATATTTGTGGTGAGGTACTTTAAGGA
This sequence comes from Protopterus annectens, assembly GCF_019279795.1. Taxonomy (NCBI): domain Eukaryota; kingdom Metazoa; phylum Chordata; order Ceratodontiformes; family Protopteridae; genus Protopterus; species Protopterus annectens. Next base: position 463,789,609 of record NC_056749.1, read on the forward strand.
GGTTAAAATGTCTCTTTGTCATGACGCTGGTATGTTAACTGGTCTATCATCATGTTTTCCTGCTAAATATTTATTTATTTCACATTTGTTAACTGGGTTGGTTCAACTGTGTAATTATAGCCCATTTTTAAAAGTCAAACCAAACACACCCAGTGGCTCGTACTTCGAGCAAACCAAACACACCCAGTGGCTCGTACTTCGAGATGTAAACATAGTAATATAATAATAAGTAGACAGCATGTTAATATAAGAACAAGAAATATCATAGCTTAGACAAACAAAAGATATATAAATTCCATGGTTGAAAGGCATTTACCATACAGAAATTGGAAGAAATTGTTTAGTCATATATAGTAGTTATAAATAGTGCCATAAGGTTATGCAATAACCAGACAAGAAATTTAGAGGTTAGTTAAACATGATTAAAATACAGTACTTATGAGGCAGGAGTAGGATGATCAGGTGGGATCCTGGCATGGACATATCCAGTTAGTGTGGAAGAATAATTTTAGTTATTTTTTGAAACGTATTGCTTGAGTGATGATTCGTAAGTTAGAGAGTAAGCTGTTCCAGATTTTTGAGATGGAATATTTAAATTGGAGATTTCCTATATTCAGTTTAGATGTACATGTTTCTAGAAGAAATTTCTCAGAGCTACGGAGGGTGGAACAGAGTGTGAAAAGATTTGAGAGGGAGGGGCAGGAAGTGGGTTTGTTAAGTATACAGTGGGTTAGTTGTAATTGAGACAGTTTTATCTGATGGGAGACTTCAAGCCATTGAAGCTTATGGAGGGCAAGGCAGTGGTGGGTTGAATTGGGGAAGTTAGCTGCAAATTTGGCAATTTTGTTGTAGGTCTGCTCAAGTCTAGAGAGTAAACAGGATTGAAGATTGTTGAAGACAGGTGAACCATAGAATAGGCAAGGGATTGTCTAGATACTGCAGAGAAGAATTTTGAGTTGCAGTATAACAAGCCTAGTTTTTTTTTATTGCATGGTGAATGTGTAAGTCAAATTTTAACTGGTCATCAATAGTCATACCAAGTAATTTTGTGTGATTGTCTACATTGAGTATTGTGTTATTTAGAGAGGAGATGGAGAAATTAGCCTTGAGGTGTTCTTTATTTTTTGGGAGCTAGAGAAGTAGCTTTGTTTTTTTAGGGTTCAGGATAAGCTGATTGATATTTAGCCAATTTTCATCAAGATGGAAGGATTGCTGTGTATGTGTTTGGAGAAGTGTGATGGAGCTAGCAGATGTAATAAGGGTGGAATCATCAGTGTACTGAATGAGGCTGGAGAGGGAAGTTTTAGGAGTGAAGGTCATTGGTAAAGATGGTAAAGAGGAGAGGTTCAAGAATAGAACCCTGAAGTACACCAGTTTGTATAGGTAAGAAAGGAGAGCAGGAGGGTTGCCATTTAACTGACTGAAGTCAGTCAGTGAGGTAACTATAGATCCATGAGAGAGCTGAGCTGGATAGGTTGAGGTTAGCCAGTTTGATCAGAAGTTTGGAGTGGGATACCATGTGAAATGCCTTAGATAAGTCGAGGAACAGACATGAGACTAAGTTATTACTGTTCCTGAATTCAGCAATGGTGTGGGTGAAATATAGCAGGGCAGTAGAGGTGCTATGGTGAGGTCAGAAACCATGTTGGGTAGAGGAGAGTAGGTTGTTTTGTCAGAGGTAACTAAGGATATGGTTGTGAATATACGTTTCTAGTATTTTGGATACTGGGGAGAGTATGGTAATTGGTCGGTAATTGGTGGGATCATTAGAGTTACCTCCTTTGTGAAGGGCATAATGTAAAAGGATTTCCAGATTTTGGGTACAGTGGCTTCTTTTATAGAATGGTTAATGAGTATAGAGACTGGATAGTTGATGCTAGCTGCGGCAAGCTTGAGGAAGTGGGGGGGAGTTTGTTTGCAGAGGGGAAAAATGGTTTAAGTTTAAGGAGTAGAGATTTTATATAGGATGTAGAGATAGGTATAAAGGTGAGACTATTGTTAATAGTATGAGGTATTAGGTTGTGGGGAAGATTTTGTGCAGGATTTAGGCCTGTGTTGGTCAGTTTACTGATAGAATATATAAAGAACTGGTTAAGGAGAGAGGCAGTTTCATGGTCAGGAAGGGATTGGGGGTTTGGGGTTTACCCGGATGTAGGATGGAGTTGATATTTTTCCAAAAATTAATAGGATTTGAATGAGTGGAGGTTTGTGACTTCGCATAAAAGGACTTTTTATCTAGATTTCTTTTTTGGCTAGATTCCTAAGTTCTTTAAATACTTGGAAGTGATTGGGAGATTTACTTTTTAACCAACTTTTCCAGGCATTATCATCTTGTTTATGCATTAGTTTGTGGGTGTCTTTACTGAGCCATGGTGCAAAGTTACATTTTATCCTAATTTTGCATGAGGGGGCCACTGTGTTGAGGGCATTTAGAACGATGCGGTTTAATTCGAGTATGGCTTCCTCAAGAGGAAGGGAATATAGGAAAGTCCAGTTTATGGCAGAGAGACTATTGCTGAGAGAAGTGGGGTTGAAATCTTTGAGTTTATGACAGACTTTATATAGATGTGGTTTCTGTTGCTGCGGTGAGTATCTCTATACTAATGGGTCAATGGTCACTTAGTGCATCAGGTAGTGTGGTGGGGTTGTGATAGTGTTGGAGGCTGTTATAGAGGATCAAGTCAATTGTTTTGCCTGAATTGGATTGTTTGGAAACCCTAGTAGGGGTGGAGATAAGTTGGGAGAAGCCAAACAGGTTGATACTTTGGGCTGGTGATGGGGAATTAAGGGGTTTCCAGTCTATAGTCACATCTCCTAGAAGTAATGTATGTCTGTGTTTTTATGTACAGGGTGTCCACATCTGCCTGTCAAATGGGGAACATTGTAAGGGATGCAGGTATGCAATTTTGGGCTATGTTGTGCTGACCACCTTCCCTCCACCTGTCAGCATTGATTGATGTGAAGCTTTCTCTTTCAGCTTGGACAGAATAAGACCTAAATGATGTTGACTACTGTAGGAGGTGGTAAATGAGGTAGCCAGTATGGTTGCTGTAAGTAATGTATACTATACTGTAGTATAGAGCCATCGCAGATACTGGGGTAATGAACTTATGGCACTCTTCCCACTCTATATATACTCTGCAGATTCAGACAAACAAGAGTTTAAGCAGGCACTTTAACCACAGTCTAGCCTTGCTAAAGCTACAGTTGGAGAGGGTGATAGGGATGAGTGAAGAGGTACCAGCTCTTTACCATTAAGTAGCCATGATTCACTAAATGAATTGGCCCAGACACAGCTGCAGTAGTTAGTGGAGTCTGTAGTTGACAGGGAGTTGGATGTATGCCTTGGCCACATATAACAGATTCTGGAGTAAATTGGAGACTCACTCACCTGGAGGGCTCAACCATTGGGCCAGTGGATGTGGTACTTGTGCATATGGCTAGCCATAGCGATACATCTTCTGGCAATAAGTCAGAGTAGTTTCCCACTGGGTCAGGCGGAAATGCAGCCTCCATGCTACCAGCACCCTACCTTATACCCAGCCTAATCTGCTCTTCCTCATACTTTGTGCATTGTCCAACCTTTTCCATCCCCATTTGTCATCCTCTGTCCATCCCATGTCTCTCCATCTTAGTATATGTACATCCACTCCTTTTTGACCATATTGTTCTGTGTGTCTGTATAAAACAGCATCATTTTCTATCCCATCTTTCCTTTCCAGGTTTTCCAGTCACCCTTTTTCCTCATCCTCCATTTCAGTTAAATAAAAGGGAGACATTTTCTTGCAGAAAGTTACCTTGCATCCCTATCCTGTACTCTCCTATATATTATATTTGGTGTACCCCTCTGTTTGCTACCATCCCTTCTTCTTTCTCAAACATACCTTTTCCAGCTTGTATGTGTGTGTGTGTGTGTGTGTGTGTGTGTGTGTGTGTGTGTGTGTGTGTGTGTGTGTGTGTGTGTGTGTGTGTGTGTGTGTGTGTGTGTGTGTGTGTGTATGTGTGCATGTGTGTGTGTGTGTGTGTGTGTATGTGTGTGTGTGTGTGTCTGTGTGTGTGTATGTGTGTGTGCGTGCGTGTGTGTTTGTTTGTGAGATGCACTATTTTGTGCCGTTCTGCTTTGGGATGGCCTACCAAGCATTCCAGGGCTCTTGTGTATTTTGCTGCACGCTGCTCGCCTGTCTCATTTACTGGGACATGTTTGGTAGTGGTCATAGGCATATATAGCTTCTGTAATTATGTTCTGCACAGGCAGTGAGGTACATGGCCACTGCTACTGCTGATGTAGAAGACACACAGTGTCACTGCAGAGATTGTGCAGCTGAAGCATTGATCAATTATAGACAAAGGACCTGTCTGCTCCTTACTGTTGTATGTCTAGCTTTACATTTATGATTAGTCTGCTCACTGTAGTGTGTTCCCACACAGCTGCACTCCTTTATAACTCCCAGCCTACCTCTGGAGTAGTAGAATGTATTGCAATATAAGTTATTGTGAAACAAATGCATTAAGAATAAAGGGTCTATATTACAATATTGAATGTTTAGGTAATCGAACACCTAAACATTGAACTTGTAATCAAAAGCAAAAAAACGGCGAACGGACGATTTAACGCAGGGAAAGATTTCCCTTGGCTGTTCACAGGATTTTGCCATTGTGTCTATTGTAGAGTGATCTCAGAGTTGGTATATATAGTTAGGGGGTGTGGGAGCAAAGCCCCCCACTTAGTTTGGATGTAAAGTTATTTTTTTATTTTCATGACCAACAGACATTTTTCCCTGCGCAGTTCACCGTTTTTAGGTTTGGTATTACAAGTTCGATGTTTAGGTGTTCGATCACCTAAACATTTGATCTTGTAATATAGACTCAAGAATAAAGTCTGTAATGCAGGGAAGCTGCATCCACCTATCCTTACTTTCCTCAGACTTGAATATTCTAACAACATGGTTTCTGTATTAATGGAAAAAAGGAGATATTGTACTTTAAAATACACTGTAACCATGGAGTTAGTATATATAGAGTAGTTGTGTGTAGGAAAAAAGTCCCCACAATGAGAGATTTGGGATGGTACAGCTACTCAGCATTAATGTTTCATTTGAGAATGTGTTTTATTTTTATTACATTTGATATTTCCATCGTTTTTCTTTCTTTTTCAATAATTCAGATATGAGATGGATACAATGAGCTCAAATGTTTTTTTTTGAGAACTCAACCTAATGGATTCATTTTATTGGTATTCTTTCAGATATTAATTCACCAGTTTTTACTTTCCCTTCCTAGGATTTCTGATATATCTCCCTTATCTCATATTCCACCTTCAAATGATGTATTTATTATATTTTTTGCTATATGCTGTGCCCAGTATCAGACTCTCTGATGTTGTATTTGTACAGGTTAGTATGTTTGTGTGTGATGAATTCAATTTAATGAATGCTTTATATGTGCATGCATAATACCTACAGTTTGGCATTTTGTTTTTGTGAAGTATATATATTTTTTTAAATTATTTATTGCTGGTAAAAGCTAGGCCCCTTTTTAAGTTGTGTCAGACCAAATCATTCCAATGTCCACCAGTAGATGTATTCTCATTTGTAAAGTTAAACATATTATAATGCATTTTAAACTATTAAAAAGTCATAGCTGTCACTATATTATTGGCACCATCCCCCAAAATTGAAAAGATAGACTCAAACTGCTCAATGTTTTAGCTAAAGAAGTTTGGACAAAGCCAGAAATAATGGGGGAGGGGACAAAATCTGAAATCAGGAGCAGATTTTAAATAATGCACTTACAGACTCAGAAAGTTGGCAGAATAGTAGGTTTTGCATTAAAATGCATTTTTTTGGAAGGAAATGAAGTCTGAAACTCAAATGTTTGACATTATTTAGTGATTTCAAGTTCTCAATGACTTGCCAGAAAACCACACATTTTGTGAAGAACAGACCAAAAATATGAGGCAAAAATCTGGACAGTTGAGAGTTATGAATAGACTACATCTAGCAAACCGTTGTTATTTAAATTTATTTACAATTTAAAAAGGGGCAGGTATCAAAGGACTGTGCTAATTATTTCAAGTGCATTTCTCTGCACAAATAACATTGTTCCTCATATGTGGTTCTGGTTATTGCATCCAAAACACAACCATCAGAGAACAGTTATGCATTTCTGTGCATGTTTTAGACTCACTCTTTACTCTGGATGAATTACCACATAACACAAGAGCATGTAGTTGTTTACATTCAATATTTTATATTCACTGTTTCATATGTAATAAAATATAAACTAATACACATAAAATACTTTGATGTGTAATTACAATCAATATTGCTTGACAAGCTTTGCTGAAGGCAGATTTTACTGGCAGGGTGTTCATATTTATTTTTCATTAACTAATACAACACATTACTTGCTGCAGGGTAGAAGTGATAACTGCTGAATATCACTGTTAGCTTAAAACTCTATAGGGCTATGTAGTAAATGATTTATTACTAGGTGTACCTTTTCTTGTTTTAGCTAATTAAAGTTTGCTATTTTGTCTTGTATCATATATTTTCAAGCACAAAATCCCAAAGTTAAATTTAAATAATAAAGTAAGCATTAACTGTATGCTCTTAAGATTCATATTAAACACAGTGAGTGAGTGTGCATATTAATCAGCTGCTTTATTTATTTTTTATTATTTATTAGTATTTATTTTATTTATTTATTTGTTTAGCTCTTTTAAGTGGGTATAGAGGCAGATAAAAGAGAATGGACAGAAAGTGAAAATAATTTCAGAAAGAATGGCACAACTTGTTGCTTTTTGTTGAATATATTTTAAAGAAATTTTATTTTAAGAGACATAATTTTCCAAAGTTAAATTCCTTCTACAGTGCAGGTGTCTTTCTGTGTATTTGTATATGCTAGGGTCCAAGTCTGGCCACTGGGTACTATCTCTGGCATTTGCATGTTCTTGGGAGTTTCCTGTAGGTACTCTGGATTGCTCCCACCTCCCACACATGCTAAGTGATGGCTACTCTTAAATACCTCGTTAACTACATTTTAAACCTAGTAGTAGCAGTGACAGATAATGTAAGACAATGACTACGATCTTAAGAAAATGATGCTAATTAATACCATTCTAAGATAATGTTAGTAATGTTCCAGTACTTTGAAAATGCAACCAAAGAACATTACTTCATCATTATACTATGAAATATATCTTGGGTAATCTACTGTACTTAAAAGTCAAATAAACTGTAAAAGTTTGCTTCACATTGTCATATATTTTTTCTGGTGTGGGCATGCCTTATTTTGTGTTCATGAACAAGTTTTATTTGCATGGCACTTGGGTTCCACTACTTTCTCAAATGTATCCACACCCAACTTGCAGATCATAGGTTCATAGGTTCATAGGTTTATACTAGGCTATCTGCCCTAAGGCATTTATAAGCCTAGCCCAAATTTTTGTGGCTTACGCCACCCCTTATATGAAAAAATACTGTGCCCATTAGTTTGTTGTGCCTCTGTCCAGCAGTGACACAGAGATGATTCCCGGGGTAAACCTACGATCTCCCATCCACAGGTCTAGATTTCTCTTGAACAGAGTCAGCGAGGTGCTCTGCCTCACATGGACCGGGATTTTATTCCACAGCATAGGGAGTTTCTGAGTGATAAATCTATCCCTCCAGCATGTCCTATTTATATCCGTGCTAAGGTTTAAGTCGCTTGCTCTAGTGGTTTTGGTGGATTTGGATTTTTTGAGGTGGAGCATGTCCATTAATTCCGGGTTGGACATGACCTTGTATGTCAGGCACATGTCACCTCTGAGCAGACGGTATGCGACTGAATAGAGCTGGAGTTTCTTCAATCTGGCAGCATATGACAGATTTTGGAGTCCCTTTATCCTTTTGGTGAGGAACTATTGGGGTCTCTCCAATTGCTGCAGATGTCGGGTGAGATACATCCCGAATGGGGCATTGTACTCGATCATTGGTCTGATAAGTGAAGAGTACAGGGGAACAATGACCTCACTAGATCTGGATGTGAATCCCTTCATGATCAGGTGGGCAATGTAGAAGGTCTTTCTAACCACTTTAGCAATGTGAGTGTCAAAGAAAGGCCACTGTCAACCTGGGTCCCCAGGTCCCTGATAACCTCTTCTGTGCTTAGTGGATTGCCACCTATATGGTAGCTTGGGGTTACCTTGTTTTTCCCGAAGGGTATGACTATACATTTTTGGCGTTTAACTTCAGGCCATGGCTCTGGCACCAGCTATCTGTTTCCGTGAGTCCCTTCTGAAGGATATCCGTGTCCGATGCACTTTCCACTATGGTGCCCAGTTTGCAGTCGCCTGCAAACTTTGTCAGCCAAAGTCCTCCCATGTTGGCCTGTACTTCTGAGAAGTAGATGCCAAACAATAGGGGGCCAAGGACCGAGCCCTGTGGGACACCACTTGTGACTGGCTTGGAGTCTGACACAGCGCCAGCAACTCTAACCCTGTGGGTTCTGTCCTTAAGCCAGTTTGCAACCCATCTTGTGACATATGGGTTTACATTTAAGCTGGTAAGTTTTTCTACAATACCCGAGTGGGGTATTGTGTCGAAAGCCTTTGCAAGGTCAAGGTAGGCTGTATGGACTGCCTTTCCCTCATCAATGGCCTTGGTGACTGTTTCGAAGAAGTCGACCAAGTTCAAAAGGCATGATCTTCCCTTGACAAAGCCAAACTGGGTCGGGTCCAATGTCTGCAAGTCCCCTATATCTTTGTTTATGAGCTCCATTATGATCCTCTCCATAGCTTTGCAGACTAGACTTGTTAAGCTTATGGGGCGGTAATTACCAGGGTCCGTGAGGCGCCGCCTTTGTGGAGTGGGACCACAGTTGCCATCGCCACTCCTTGGGCACGTATCCTGTGGTAAGGCTGAGATTAAACAGCTGCCTTATGTGCGGGTTTAATTCCTCATTTAGCTCGTGTAGCACACAGCCGGGGACACCATCCGGTCCCATTGATGCTGTGTTTTTAGCTTTAGAGAGAGCAGCTTTCACCTGCGCATTTCAGATGTCCGGGAGGCTACACTCGGCTGGGATAGTTATCTCTCCTTTAGGGGAGAGGGGTGAAGTTTGCACTGAACCTGTCTGCCAGTATGTTGGCAATGTCTGTGGGTTCAGTGATTTTTGTATCATTTTGGACTAATTCTGAGCATATCTGGGAGTTTCCACCCAGGTTCCTAACATAGCTGAAAAAGGCCTTATGATTGTCCTTTGAATCCATGGCAATTTTTCTCTCAAAATTGGCCTTAGTTGATTTTATGAGTGTTCGTATTTTTTACTAATAATGATCAGCGGTGACTTCCCTTTTATGGATTTTGTTCTATCATGTAATAGCTTTCTCCTCTTATTGTAAAGTTTGTTAATGGCTGTGGTCCACCAGACTGGACGTTTGCCCTTTGTGGAAAGAGTCTTGGTTTTATTTGGGATTGCCTGATCCATGCAGTCCTGGAGGTGTTCATAGAAGGCATTTGTAAGGGCTTCCGCAGCTTGGGTTGTGGTTTCCTCTGGCTCAGGGGCCTTGAAGGATACCACACCAGTCTTGAGTAGTGTAAAGTTTGCTTTAGAGAAGTTCTTCACTATGGTCTTTTTTGTTTGGGGTGGGGGCGGGATGTGGATTTCCAGTGAGATTAGTTTATGATCAGATCTCACCAATGAGGGATATACTTCCGGTGTGGAGCATTTTGTCCCCATGTTTGTGACAATGAGATCTAGTATATTTTCTCCTCTCGTGGGAACAGTGACTAGCTGTTCCATGGCATTTGAATTTATGAACTCCAGGAACCGTTGGGCTAGAAAGTTAGGGCTTGAGTAATGTTCCCAGTCTATATTCGGGTAGTTGAAGTCACCCAATATGATGGTGTTTGGAGATACATTTATACCCTCGAGTGTCTTCAGGAAGGCTGTGTGGGGTTCCTGAGTTTGAGAGGGTGGCCTGTAGCATGCTACAATTTGTAGAGCAGTTTTGCCTATGGTTAGTTGCACCTGGATGGTTTCCGGCTTAGTGCGTTGCCACCAACCTGGAGGTGTGGGTATCCTTTATGAATATGGATACCCCCCCTCCTTTTGTGGTGTGGTCCGGGTTTTGGGCCCGGAACGCATGATATGAGGTAAAACCTAATAGTGCCGGGTGCTCTCAGGAGCCTTGAACCAGGTTTCAGTTACAGCACAGACATCGATGTTCTCCATACTGAGAAGGGCCTCGAGTGCGTGCATTTTGAGATTTAGACTTCTGGCATTGAGCAGCATTACCCTCAGTTTCTTCCCATTTTTGTTTTCTAGGGTGGTAGGTTTAGAATTTGAGCCTTGCCTAAAAAGGCACTATGGGGTGGCAAGAGCCTTAGCCAATATCCGGAATCCCAGGGGTGACAGGTGCAAGCCGTCCCTTGAAACATCGTGGCTTGTCAAGCTTGTCATCCCAGGCAGACAGACACTGGATCCCCTTTGAATGACACCAGACATTAAGCCAATTGTTAAAGCTGATCATCTTGTCTCTATATTGTGGCATCATTCTTGGTGAAGGAAGGATACTGCTCAGGGTTAGGGTCATACCTGCCTGGGCTACATAATCAGAGAGCTCCTCTATGTCTCTTTTCATGTAGTCCAGGGAGGTGCGTCTCAGGTCGTTCACACCAGCATGGACAATGACTGTGTCATATTTGTACTTGCCGTGGAGTGACCCAGTGCTTGTGTTATGTGGCGGATTCTAGCACCCGATAGGCAGCTTACTGTGACCCTCTCCTTGTTCAGCCTGGTGAGTGGGACGTCAGTGTGTCTGACTATGGAGTCACCTATGACAAGTATGTTTGGTGTTGTATTTGGCCTTAAGGGCTGTGACTGCTTTGCACACTGCTTTTGTGGTTTATGTGTTGCTTGTGGGGTGTCTTGAGGTAGCAGTTGTTTGGGTGTCTGCTTTGGAGGCCTCTGCTGTTTAGGTAAATTTTACTCAGAGCCTCAGAGTATGTCTTTGTGTGTTTATGTTTTGATTCAGTGGAGTGGTAGCATTATGTGAGGCTGGTTTTGTGGTGTGTGTAGTTGCCTTCTCCTCCTGTCTGGTCTTGCCAGTCCTGAGTTGAGAGAGCTCAGCCTCCAGTTTGGCTAAATAGCTGCCTCTCTCAAGTATTTGTGTTATGTGGGAGGAGGAGAGGGTTGTCTGTGTACATGAGGCAGTTATAACATTGCCTCAAGATTCCCAGATTCACCAGCTGGACCGGAGAGGAGATTGACAACTGACCTTTGGACATGCTAGAATAATATTGGGAAATCCTTAATTGAAAACAAGGGCCAGTGGGGAGTGAGGGTGTAGTGCTTTTAATTTTTAGTGCTGACTTATATAATTGCTTTAGTGAGCAAGTGCCAGGTAACTTGAGTGCAATGTGTTACAAGTAACTAAATGCAAAACGACAAACAGTAACTTTCTTTCAAGTGAAACAAGGAAATAAGTACAGTAAGCAATGCAGATATCACTAGTGATCCACAGAAGCTGAGAAGTTGCGTATTAGGTGGAATTAGCTTCCAGGAAATAACAAGCAAACAAACAACAAGCATATAAACAAAGCTAGATTCAGCAGGCCTGGATCTAGTCTATGCTAGAGCAAACAAGGTGTACCAATTTCAGTAAGATACAGTTCAAATATTCAGGCACTATAAACCTTTAACCAGAAATTCCCAGCTCAGAAGGGCAGAGTCCAGCCTCTTCTCCCACAAGAGTGCAGACCACAAACCTTCTTAATGTAAAATAACTGGCCTGAAGCCCAAGTGCCTAAACCAGAACTAATACACTTGGACACGGGGCTCTCAATCAGCAGTTCCCAACTTAGAAGGATGAAAGCTACCTGTCCTGCCACCACAGTGCTTGCCACAAACCTTCCTAATGTAAAACAACTGGTCTGAAGCCCAAGTGCTTAATCCAAAAGACTTGAATGATAGCTACACTTTAATCAAGTTACAACCAAGCAGTAATAAATACCATTGAATACTTTAGAGAATGTCTGGATTAGTGCTCAAGTTACACAAACAAATCACATTCATGAATTGCCTTTGAAATAATATATAGTAGAATTAACTAGGACTAAACCCAGTCTTTGCATAAGTGACTTTAATTTTCTTGTAAAAGTCACCCTATTTTCAGCTTAGATGCTGAATTCCGCCAAAACTAAATAGTTTGCAACTAATAACAGTGGGTTTTCAAGGAAGTCAGAGAAATATTGTAAGAATAACTTCACACTATTTGATGGTTGGCAAATAATAGGAAAGTTACAGTTTGTCCCTCTGTTTGGACTTATTTAAAGGAGTTGCTTTTCCACCCAAACACCTGAGCCAGTTTGAATAATGATTAAAACAGAATGATACCCCCATTGACTGATCTTACCCAACTCTATATACTGAAAAATGGGGATCAGTGTTGCAGCAAGATCTGGGCTGAAGTTGTGATCCCACTAGATCTGTATAATATATGCATTATTAACATCTAACAGCAAACAGAAGCATAATAATTAACATCTAATAGCAAATAAAGTCTGTACCAGTCTTGCTGTGAATGGGTCTTACCTTGTAATAAAGTACCCCATAGCAGTCCAGTAGAACATCAATTCTGTTAGTCAGCCTATACATACCAACAGCAGAATCAGACTTCATTATAACATCATACAATGAAATTGCGTAACTCAGTTTAGAAGAAAATGAGCTAAGAGAAGAGTTGCTTGATTTAATAGAGATAGACAGACATAGTAACAACAATGACAAAAATAGACTGCAGAAGGTCAATAAAATCCCAAAAGTTAGACGTTTGATAAAACAAATGAATGCAGTAATTAGGAATGCTCATAGAGATCCATGTGATATAACATTAGTAAACAAGATATATTACTGTGCAGCTAAATTAGTAACTGATAAAGTTCTACCACAAGAACACAGGGTAGTGAGGGAAAGGAAGGGGAGAAATCGAATACCATCATGGAAGTATCGAACAGAGAAAACTATGAAGCAATTAAGACAGGAAATGTCATTGTTAGAAGAATATAGAAGAGGGAACAGATCAACAAAAATATTCAGAAAGATAGATGTGATAAAAGTAACGCACAGTATCAGAACAGATCAGGATCTATCATGCACTATTGCAAATAACAAACTAAAAATCTCAGCACATGCATTAAAACGTAGAAGATATGCAAATAAATATAAAAGAAAAGTACAAATAAGCAAGTTACTGATGACACCAAAAAGTTCTATAGAGAACTGGGAAACAAGGCAAAAGGGATTAAAAGACCACCCAAAAAAGAAGAAATAGATACATTTTGGAGAAATATCTATGAAGATCATGTGGAACATAACAAAGATCCTAAATGTATAGAAGATGTAAAAGAGAATAAGAAATTCAAATGTACAGGATATGAAATGGGATGAAGTAACAGCCAGAGAGATTGAAATAAAGTTAAGAAAAGCCTTCAGTTGGAAAACCACAGGCCCAGATGCAGTACCTAACCTCTGGCTAAAAGTATTAACATCTATGTATGAAGATTTAGCCATGAGTAAAAACTATTTATATGCATACCATGAAGAGATACCAGTCTGGTTAACAACAAAACAATGCTCCTACTTAAGAATGAACCTGCAAGTTATCCCAAAAATTATAGACCAATAACTTGCCTAGTTGTTATATACTAATGACAGAAGGATTGTATACTGAAAGGCATAATAATGTGACAATACTGTTGAATTGTGGATTGTGCAAGCATGATGGTACTGAAGTGACTGAAAAACATTGGAAACATGAGCCCCAAAGCATCACAGAAAATGATGAAGTTTATATCACACGGGATCACCCGCTACCAACAATTCAAAAAATAGATGTGAGAAAACCAGATATAGTAGTCTATGAAAAGAAGACAAAAGTAGCATTGATCATTGAAATTGCTACATCCAGTGATTTCAGTATCTTACATACAGAGAGACACAAAGTCATAAAGTATCAGGATTTGCAGGCAGAAATAAGAGCAATGTGGAAGAAGGCTATCCAGCCAGTAAGAGCAACAGATCTTATAAAAAAAGAATTTACAATCGTACTTGGATATGTTACCAATACACGTAACTCCATATGAACTGCAGGAGGAGTCATTACTGGGGACATTGCAGGTGCTGCAAAGAGAACTCTTTGCTAACATCAAAGTTTGAAACAATACTAATTTTATGAAATTTAATTGTGCTTTGACTTAGGAATGGAGTCCATTCCTGTCATGATATTAGAAACCCAAAGCACTTGGAAAAATTAAAAAAGGAAGGTCTTCTCTATTTATGCTGAAAATTAATTCAAAAATTTTGAGAGTTGGCAGCATTATGAATATGCATTCTTATTGGTGAAGTCTGCCTTATATATTAGGACATCAGATTTGACAATAACTTTATAAAACTACTTCATGAATGTCATACTTAACCCTTGCATATACAGGTACACCATCATCTTGTAATCCCTAAACGCATTTGTAGCTTCACTGAGCATGATCGTCTGAACAGCATCATCATCTCACAAGCTTTAGTTGTAATTCAGAAGCAAAACAAGAGTATGTTGACGATCTATGGAATGCACTATTGTGAACCAGCAGTTATGAGTGTAGTGCTTCCTAACTTCAAGATGCCTCAGAATTAACTCATGCATCTACAGTATAACCATTTTATCTGGCTATATCAGCTAAGTCTGCCATTGAACATAGTTGCTTTTTGTGTGATTGTAGCTACACACTCCTACATGCAGTTTAAAGTATAACCTATTGCTGCACTTTTGTATCAATAACCTGGAATTCTAGTGTTGGTCTCTTTGAACCTTCCAAGATCATATTATAAAACAGGCATGGTAAACCACTACAGTGATGGCATTTTTTGTGTTTTTCCATTTTCTTGCAGAATGAGCAACCTCCCCCCAACTGACTGTTGCCATCAGTTTTCCATCTGACCCACGTGAAAGAATAAAGCCATGTAGCCTGATTGCACCAGTTTATGCATACTAAAATATGTGCCTGATTCAGTTTGCTGTATTCTCAAATGTACAAGTGTTAACAGAAAATAAATAAATGAAACTCCATTCTTAAGATCTTTGCGAACAGTCTTCTTTAAATGATCATATGATGAATCCAATTATCACATTCCATCAATAAATGTGCTTAGTATGGCAAGTGATGGTAAGAAACTCCATACTGTGGGACCTAGTCATGGACAGAACTACACAGGTTAAAATTGTACTATGATCCTTTCAGAATGGGCAGTCCCATATCCAAACTTGTATTTTGTCAGAATATTTTCATCTCGAATGTAATGCTTCTTAATTATGTTACTGGATAATGATATTAGAGCAGAATTTTTCTTTTACAAAGGTTTCTTGTTACACAAAAGATGAATAAACTTGTATGTAACCATGCAGAAAACTAGACAATATTATGTCATGATCTGATGGGCCTATATTGCTTAGGAAAAAATGTTGACCACGATTGTGCTGACCATGCTGGTTTTAAATCATGTTATTTTATAAGGAGATCATATGTGAGCCAGACGTGAACTAGAACTGGGAGAACACTCAAAAAAGCATTTTCAGTTTGGCTGTATCCTCAGACAAACAGCCTATAACTGCCTCTCCAGATTATCTCTCCTTTCTAGAAGTCTGTGATAAGGATCTGGAGGTAGGAAGAAGCTGCACCATCTTGAAATGTTTCAATGATTCTGTTAAAAGCAGTTTTTGGGGGGTATTTTTCTCTCTGCAGCTGGCCATTGGCTACCACTGGTGCCTCTCCTCATCCACGAGATGTACCAGGAAGTCATGTACTCTCATTGACTTACTCCAACTATGCTCAGGGCTGGTGAGATGATTGAAGTATACTGTTCTAGAGACATATTGCTGCCAAGTGGTTTTCTCCTTGTGCCCTAGCTGCCTGTTCTCTCCCTGCACATATCTGTGCTTTCATATGGATGAAAATACAAAGGGGATGTGCAGTGCATTGTCCTAGCTCTACAGTGACTCAACCAATGTTCCCGCCTATTCTCATTTTAGGACATGCCTCATGCATCCTCAGCCTCCCTAAAGATATACTTCAAGAAGCATGCAGGTGCACACCCTCCTCCCCATAGATAGGGATGCCTGTCTTCCCCCTACTACATCTAAGATGCCCGAGCCACTAATCGAATCTGGGTTACCTGGGCTGTGGTCAGGGCTTTATCCATCTAGACCACAGAATGGTGAGTCAGTTAAAAGCAGTTCAAGGACAGAGAGAGACACAAAGGCATGCCCTCAGCACTGCTACTCACTACTTACTGCCATAATCAGGAAACAAAATAAAGATTGCATCATTACATATATGAGAATAGAGGTGGGGTTGATTGAGAGGAAAGACTTACTAAATCAAGTAATAACCGTGTCTTTCTTATCTGTGGCAGGATTAGTAAATGGCTTGGGAAAGGAGTAAATGACTTAAATGTAGGAAAACTATGACATCACAATTTTAAGCGTGGAACACTCAGTATTGTAACCTTATTGATGATGTATGCAAATTATAAACAAATCTGTGAAGGAAATATAACTGTATATTCAGCTATCTAGTGTATAAATGTCTTCTGGGGCTTGTGATTTCCTTAGTCTGGTCTCTGCAAGTTTCTATTGAATGTCCACTTGATTAAAAATTAGAGCCTGTCAGCTGTTCTGCCTGTGCCAGGCTGCCTGAAAATAAAAAATATATGATCCAGGAAAATAAGGACTTTACTGAGATGAAAGCTTTGAGATGTAATACAGTGAATCATGTTTGCCTGTGACCAAACTTGCCACTTTAAATGTTTGCATCTTCAAATTGCAAAACACACTGAACGACAAATTACATTTGCTGTTCAGTGCACCTCTCCTCCGCACTTATCTATGCATTTGTTTCCTGAATAAAAAAAAAATAGAAAACAGAAACCAAAAAAAAAAGAGAGATTCTTCCCTAAAAAATAATATAGGAAAAGAAAATTTGAAGGAAATACGGATTCTCACTA
Source organism: Protopterus annectens (assembly GCF_019279795.1). Taxonomy (NCBI): domain Eukaryota; kingdom Metazoa; phylum Chordata; order Ceratodontiformes; family Protopteridae; genus Protopterus; species Protopterus annectens. Next base: position 463,806,646 of record NC_056749.1, read on the forward strand.
AACTGCATCATATCCGAGTATATCCTTCTCATTTGTTGTAGCATTAAGATTCATCTATTTTCTGCCTGTAAACTGTGAAACAATTCAGTTTCTAAACAGTATGCCTGATACACAGTCTAGGGTCTACTTCTTTATGTCATATAAACTAGCCAGTTGGAGGAGATTGTTATACTGTCCAGTCTGCTTGTGTGTGCTGTAGCTACCATGACACAGATGATCTTTTCTGTTCCTTCAGGAATCCCAGGCTGTGTTCAAGACTCTAACTGTTTAACTACTATCACCCAATAACTGAGTCCATCTTTTCTGTATAAAATACTGTCATCATTTTTCAACCACCTGTGGTGTGAAAAAAAATAATTTCTCATGTCAGGGATAAAGTGCCTTCCCTTTTACCTTCTGGTCATGCTGTCTACTTCTTGCTCTGACCTTCCTTTCCTGAATAATCTCACCACCGTTTCCTTTAACACCTAATGTATCCAAATATCTTTTGCAGTGAAAAGGTTAAGCTCCATTAGCTTTATTTTATGTGGTCCGTCCTCCATTTTCCTCATCATTGTACTCTCATTCTGTACCATATACAGAATTGTAACCACCTTTTCCTCTTAAAGATCTTTAGAACTACTCATACACTGATCAAGTTGTGCCCACACAAGTGGATAACAACATGGAGTTTTCACCTTCTTATCTGTAGATTCCACATCCTAGCCGAATAGTAAACATTTCAGCTACCTGTGTTGCTGCCATTTCTCACAGAGACAAGTACTTTAGGTTTTCATTTATAACAACTTTTCGGTCCTTGTCTGAATTTTTTGGCATGATTACTCCTTTTATGTATTCTATGCCTGGGCTGTTATTTCTCAGGAAAAGCACCGCACACTTGGATAGACTGAAGTGAAGCTGCCGTCTTTTATATGCACTTTTGTTGTACCCTTATGCCCTTTTTTAACGCTTACCAACACCCGTCTATGCCAATACTGGTGACATCCGCAAAACGCTTGAACCAGTTTTAAGGTACTGCATAAAGTCAAAAACAAGCACATTAAATAAGGCTTGACCCAAGATAGTGAGACACCACTTTATAACCTCACAAGCAGTCTGTTGAGCACTAGCTTGGTTCTTGGAAGGCCATGTACCAAAAAAAAAAAAAATAGCCAGGAAAAGAAATAGGAAGGATGCTCTGAATGAGTGGAACACAGCTGAATGAAGTTATTTTTGTTTGCTACAATACTGATTTGTTGCCGTATTATTTTGCATATTTCCAAACCACAAAACAATTGGAAGTATAACATGCATATCCAGTATATGTCTGCTTTCTGTGATTCTACTACTTCTCCAGATTCTGATCGGCATTCAGTTTGCTTTGCAGAAAACTAGGGCTTGCACAGAATAAAAAGACTAATGACAGGTGAAATAAAATGCTTCTCTGTCTGAGGAAAAGCATATCTGCACATTTGTTCTTGTTTTTGGTGGTGTTACCTGGCAGTAGATCATTGTGTATGCAGGTTTCAAAACATTACAAATTGTAAGCTATGCTCATGGCACTGTGTGCATTTCTTTTCTGCACATTGTCAAACTTTATATTGTTAATTAAAGTACAACCTCATCTGATTGAAAAGACTAGCCAAAAAATTGAAGCTGAGGGAACAATGTGTACTATATAAGCTGAGGCATAACAATGCATTTTTAGCTGCATTAGTTACTACCCTTTTTAATTGTGGTAATGTACTTTTCTCATATTGCTGCAAGCCTTGCAAACATTACATTTTCTAACCAGTCAAGGAATACTCCTTCCAGCAATAATGAATTATTCTCTCTTCCTCCCAAAGGACTTGACACATGACTTTGAGAGTCTCCTATCATAATCTGGCCCTTTTTTATCCTGAGCAGAGTCTGCCAGATACCTAGCATGAAGTCCATGGTTACCAGGCTTCTTCAATGACCCATCAGCGCTCAGAAGTAGAGTCTCTTTCAAGAACACCTTCATGCATGACTCTTTAGGGTTTGTTTTCTTCCCATCTCTATTGGCTGTGCTGCAATGGTCTGGAAAAAGGATAGATATGCTTGCATATGTATCCCCATAGTACACCAACATATGCTTTTCTGATGTAGGCTCATTAGTTATCAGGGGCATATGTTATGCTTGCCTTAACATGAAAAGAGAGCTGGCCATGAATTTACACGTGTCCCACCTCCTGATGATGCTTGGGTTCTCTACTTTCTGGCACAAACTAATGTTATTGCAGATACACACTCAACCACTACATCAGTGGACTAACCCCAAATTGTACTTTATTTGCTTTTTATATCTGCAAACTGCAAAGCACACTGAAATGCAATTTGGTTGATAACCATTGTTAATTTCCTTTTGTAATGTATCAGGTAGTTATGCTGCTAGTCCAGAGAGCTGCTGTTCTGAATTAAACGCTAATCTTAGTAAGACAAGAGAAATGTAGGTTTGACTGAGCTGTGGTACAAAACTGCAATCATTATATTTTCTTTTGGTAGTTTTAATTTGTCATCTCTTTCTGTGCCAATAATTGTATGCTGCCTAGCTACTAAGCATATTTTCCCCTCTTTGCTGAACAAAAGCTAATCTATGACACACACAAACATGTGGGAAAGAAGGAATTAGCACATGTTCTGTGGAACAGGGGCATAAATATGTAGAATGGCATGCATCTCAGGAGCGCTTAGAACACAGACCTTTTAGTTTTAATAAAAAATTAAATAAAAATAAAAAATATCTCCAACCTGACCAAGACCTTCCCTAACAATAATCTATCTAACCACCATTCCTTTCCCTAACCACCCTATGTTTGAGCTTAAGCCAGTCTCTACTAATCTCATAAAAAGACTCCTATCCAAACTTAATCCTTGCTCCAATGCTCCTGATAATATTCCCTCCTCCTTCCTAAAATGTGCAGTCGGCAGTATTGCACTCCCAATTAGCATCATAATCAACAGATCTATAAAGGAGTCATATGTACCCAAACAATGGCGTTCTGCTTACATTCTTCCTCTCCACAAAGGTGGCAAGAATACTGACATCTCAAACTTCTGGCCCATTGCTCTGCTCTCTCCAATCTCCAAAATCTTAGAAAAATATATCCATCTCCAACTGATACCTTACCTAACCCAAAACCAACTCCTAACATCTATTTAGCATGGCTTCTGCCCTGGCCATAGCACCATAACCACTCTACTCTCCTTCTTAGAAACTGTCAACCAAGCCCGAGATTCAGGTAATTTAGTTTCCACAGTTCTACTCAACCTTTCTAAGGCTTTTGACACTGTTTCCCATAACCACCTTATTTATCATCTCTCTAACCTACATCTCACTCCAAACACTGTCGCCTGGTTCTCTAGCTACCTGTCAGAGAGATCTCAGGCAGTTAAATGGAAGAGCACCATCTCCTCATTTCTTCCTACCCCAAGTGACGTCCCTCAAGGGTCCATCCTCGGACCTATGCTCTCTAACATCTTTATCAATAACCTTCACTCTGCCACTCCTTATGCCAAAGTCATTCAATATGCAGACGATTCTATGATAGTCTGCTCTGCCTCAAACATCCCTGAACTACTGACTAAAACCCAAGCTGACTTTTCTATTACTGAATACTGGATGCAACAAAATCACCTGTCTCTAAATGCAAATAAATCTAAACTTCTACTTTTCTCTCCCTCCAAGACTTTCTCTTTTGACAAAAATTCATTTAAAGTCCTCAGCCATTCCAGCTCTCCCATTGAAGTAGTTCCCTGTGCAAAACTTCTTGGCATTACTATAGACGAACAACTCAAGTTCGATATCCATATCCAGCAAAATATAAAGTAAACCCACCAAAAGCTAGGTATGCTTTATAGGAACAACCTCTTTCTTTCAAACTCTACTAGACATACTTTAACTACTACCTACCTCCTGCCATCCCTGTTATATGGAGCCCCTCTTCTAACTACCCTGACCGCTACTAACATCTCTAAACTGGAAAACTGCTATAACAAAATCTCCAAATTTGCCTCCAGATCCAAAAACTCCACCCATCGCTGCCATACCCTTAATTCTCTAAACTGGCTAGAACCCCTTAATTACCTAGACTACCTCCAACTTACCACAACACACAGACTTGTATTTCACCCATATAAATGTCCACCTCTAACAAACATCCTTCCACTCGACATCCCCAATAGACCTCTTAGACCTGAAAATCAAAACCTAATTACTATCCACAAACCAAAACAGCCTGCTGGCTTTCTCATTAGGCAAGAAATGGAATTCTCTCCCTTCAACTCTTAGGACAATAATTAACTCAGAAAATTTTAAAACCCAGCTTTTTACTTACTTGCACTCCAAATGGAAATGCACCTGCTTTCACCCTGTCTAATTCTTTTAACTACTGCCCTTAGGAGGTGTTACTCCTTGGCTCCTAATCTCTCTAACACCCCAACAACTAGTTCCCCGAGCTGTCTCTAGCTCTCTGCAATTCCTTCTGAATATTCTATATCTACCTTGTAAATATTGTAACTAGCTTCTTATGTTGAATAAATGCATGTAAACTGTTTCCTTACTTTAATCGATTATGTATAATGTTACTACACTTCAATTGTCATGATGGTATTTCCTAAATGAATCTCCACAGTACAGCCTTCCAGATACATCAGAATTGTCTTTTGTCAACTAAGTCTGATACAGAATGTTCATTCATGTAAACTGTACTTTATTTTTGTAACTTACTTTTGTATCTTTAATGCTTATGTTATATTTGGAGCTTTTCTCCCTGGGCCTCCACTGAAAACGAGCACTCATGGGCCCAGTGGATTCCCCGGTCACCAAACTGAAATAAATAAATAAATAAATTGTAGATCTTTAGATGGTTTTCCAGTGTTTTACCAGGTTCATTCATTTAACCTACCCCTCTGACATAGAGGTTCTAATCCTGACTATAGTACAGGTTGCTAGAGGTCTTTAGAAACAGCACCCACATGTGAAATGCTGGCTGTGATAGGTAGCATGGATTGGCAGATAATCAGTGATATCATCCTCTTGGAGGATAGGTGGCTTCTACCACAAGGTATCATCAGGAAGAGACCATGAGACTATCTCAAGGTGCAATAGTGTTTGCTTAAGTCTGTTTGAAGATAGCATACTATAAGATCACATTAATGGTGTGGAGATGCCACAAGTGGTGGCATTTGCATGCTGAGCACATTCAGCAGACAGGAGCAGCCTGGTGATGAAGTGAATAAATTATAAATCCTCTCTAGTTATAGCTGATACCTACCTGATGCTTGGCTTCCACCCACCACTACACTGGCCATAAGTATTTATTTATTTATTTAACATTTGTTAACCGGGCTAGTCTGACTGGAGGCATCTCCATTTTCAGCAGAGGCCCGGGGAGAAAAGCTCCACAAGGTACAAACAGATTATAACATAAAAATGATAAGAACAAAGTTTGATTGGATGAACAAGTATAATGCAACAAATAGGATTAAATCCTGGTTTAGTAATACATATATATAACAATTTAGGTCATATAAGAAAGAAAAACATGATAAATAAGAAAAGAAAATAGGAAATACCAAATTAATTATTATTTTTTTTTTTGATCATCACAAGTTTAATTTTTTTACAGAGAAGGAAAAAAACATGCATAGTCTGGCAATTAATACAGGATCAAACCCATGGACTATTACCAAACTGTTTCCTGTAATCCAGAGTCTGATTGCTTCAGTTTTCATTTGCCTACTGTGTGATTGAGAGAAAGTCACTTAGACAGTGCTCTGGGAAATTGGGCTAGACACTAGACTCCTTTATGGTCCCCAGGACGTTATATCTAGTAACTACTTATGAACCTTTGAACAGGATTGTATAACATGCTACAGTAGGTAAGGTAGGGGAATGGAAATAAGTCAGTATGGCATCATGGGTTTGATGGGTCAATTTCAGGCTCATAATGCAGAATTAAATTCTAGTTAGGTGTATGTCAGTAAGAATGGAAGTAGAAAGCACAAAAGAAATTCTGAAATGTGTCAGAACACAGAACACCTGTTCAGTTTTACAGAGGGTGTTTATATTACATCTGCTTAATGTTCCTTAATAGGACACTGTGCATGACTGGGAGATAATCAATGTTCTCTGGTGAACCCATGGGCTCTCTGCTCTATAGACAAAAACAGTATTAGCACAGAGTTGAATATTTCCTGCTAATAGCATGGAGTAGAAAGCTAGACCATTGACTGTATCACAGACAGCTGAATGTTCTATATGTGGTGTCCAGGTGCTGAAGCAGCCAAAGAAAGATAGGAGTGGGTGGCCAGTATATATTCTCCTATCTGAAGGAGAGTGTGTTGAAGAGCCTTGCTTCACCTAGAGGAAGGCAGGTACTGCAACGGCCATGATTAAGCCTACCAGTTAAATTAGTGTACACTATGTGAAGGCTATAATATGGTTAGTGTTAGAGTTTAAGGGTTAGTGTTCTACTTTAGAGTTAGGGTTAAAGATAGAGTTTTGGGGATCAGATTAAGATTACAGTGAGTGTTTTGGGAGTCAGACTGGTAATCAACAACAGTTTGTCTGACTGATAAAGTTACAAAAACAAGTTGAAAGTGACTTACATTGAATGTTAACTATGCACTTTCCCCACTGTTGTACATCTGTGTAATTGGTATATATAAGTCAGGGGATTGTGGGCAGGTCTCCCTACATATGAAGGATAGAGGCAGTCATGTCCCTCTGTGAAAAAAATCTTATGTTGGTGTTTGCAGAAAATAGCTTTCAGCAAAATGTGTTTATTGTATTTGTGATCTGAGATTTTGTTTCTGATATATTAGTAAGAACCCAGTGTTTTAGGGTTAGAGTTTTAAGTTGGGGTTGGTTAGTAAAGCTTTTTGAAGAGTGCTGCATGGTTAGCATTAGGATTTTAGGGTTAGGGTTAATGTTCTTGTATTGATCAGTGAACAGTTCCACAAAAAAAAAAAATCATTTGAAAAATACATTTCTGATTTTACCAGACAGGATAAACTAGTTTTCTTTATTCTGGACAAAACATGCACAGAAGCACTGGCCTTCTGGTAGTAATAACCATCACCTACTGCAGCTACCATAACTTGAGCCTCAGACAGCAACAGTTTGCTAAGGAATGCATATGCAGTTTAAAATGGCAATTTGTTGGTGTGCAGGAGTGTATACAAACATTGGATCCAGCACAATAGACATGCACATTGATTTCTGGTCAACAGTGAAGAGTCAGGCACAAAAATATTTGACTCCCACTAGACAATGGCTATAATCCGCAGTTCTTATCTTCCTCCCCATGTATACTAGGATACTAGGGTTGGGAGGATAGGTGAGCTTGATTACCACAGGAAGCTGACCGTCAAAGTGAATGAAGAAAGATTCATGGAGTCCCAGAGGGGACAGAGCTCTGTGTACAGTTCTGTTACAGCTATTGTCTTTGGAGCTCTGTTTTTGGATTAGTAACTCCATGTAGAGTACACTGTATAATAATAAAAAATCCCAATTGTCTTGATGGAATAGGCAATATTTTCCTCTCAATTTGTATGCTGTGTGCCATTATTTACAAATAATTGGTTTTATAATGATATGAAATGCAGTCCTTTTCAAGTCAAATCAGTATTCACATGGGTATGTCGCTGCAACATGTATTTCTGTAGTTCTACTTGTAAGTAGTGAATAAACACAGGATGGTGTCAAACAATTAAATAAAAGTGTGTGTGTTACAGACAGCTGAAAAACATTCCATTCTGGGCAGCTTTGTTTCTTATTTGTGCTGTATTGTGGCAATATGTAACATAATCCTCGCTTTACAAACATGCCATACCCTCTAGTTTGGTTATATTGTGATGAATGCTTCTGTTAATGTCATTCACTGAATTTGGTGGTATATTTTATTGCACTAAATAGTGTAACTGTGACCAGTAGACTCCAGAAATGGCTTTCATTATTATATAATTAACAATACAGGAGCAACATAGTTGTACTGCAGTTCAACAGACTTATTGCAAATCAGACAGGACAATCACAGTTAGGCTGAATAGGGGAACAAGGCTATTTTATTGAAAGAAAGAACAAAATCTTTTTTTTTTATAAAAGATCTTCACAGTGTGAAGTGTTATTCTTTCCTCTGAGATACTGTGAATTTGGAATTGATTATATTAGTTAACAGAGTTGATGGAGCAAAACCACCTGTTCAGGAGCAGAAGTAATTTCGATATGATAGTTGCCGATGAAGGTATATTTTCAAGCCTCTGTTAATGACATCATAACAGAAGATATTAGTCTAGATTGCTCTTAAGCTGCAGTCGTTGAACTATTTATCTATTTCACCAGGAGCTGTACTAAGTATAGCACTTGGTCGGGATACCCTAACTATGCTCATTAGATAAGGAATATTAAGCCAGAAAATCAATGGATTATACTCACACCTAGTTTGCTGGGTGAAAAGAGAGAACTGAATAGTGAAATATAGTAGAAAGAAAACAGAAGGAAAGCCTGAAAAGTGAGCACAGAATGAAGAATAATGGCAAAACACACCCGGAGGAAGGAAGAGAGACAGAGGAGGACAAGAAGGAAGAAGTCATGAAAGACAGCTGGTAGTAGAGCAAAGGCAGTGTTGAAAGGTCCATATCAATTCTCACAGTGAGCAGTAAAGCAAATAAGAACTTACGTGGGGTATTAAATAGTGGAGACGTGGTCATGTGCAAAGGCAGTGTTGAAAGGTTCATACCAGTTCTCACAGTGAGCAGTAAAGCAAATAGTAAGAGGTTACGTGGGACATTACAGAGTGGAGATGTGGTCATGTGCACAGGCAGTGTTGAAAGGTTCATACCAGTTCTCACAGTGAGCAGTAAAGCAAATAGTAAGAGGTTACGTGGGACATTACAGAGTGGAGATATGGTCATGTGCAAAGGCAGTGTTGAAAGGTTCATACCAGTTCTCACCGTGAGCAGTAAAGCAAATAGTAAGAGGTTACGTGGGACATTACAGAGTGGAGATGTGGTCATGTGCACAGGCAGTGTTGAAAGGTTCATACCAGTTCTCACAGTGAGCAATAAAGCAAATAGTAAGAGGTTACGTGGGACATTACAGAGTGGAGATATGGTCATGTGCAAAGGCAGTGTTGAAAGGTTCATACCAGTTCTCACAGTGAGCAGTAAATCAAATAGTAAGAGGTTACGTGTGACATTACAGAGTGGAAATGTGGTCATGTGCACAGGCAGTGTTGAAAGGTTCATACCAGTTCTCACAGTGAGCAGTAAAGCAAATAGTAAGAGGTTACGTGGGACATTACAGAGTGGAGATGTGGTCATGTGCACAGCCATCTCTATACCTGGCACAACCTTACTCACCAAAGAATATAATAAGTTCATTGGGCCCCTGACCTATGCTAGAAATGGTCAGGATGGCTTTGTACACAACCTATGGATGTCCTTGCTTGGGTGACAATGCACCATCAGAATGGCAGGACTGCATACCAAGTTTTTAAACAATATCACCCACGTTTATGCTGCCCTGGAGAACAGGACAACATAGCCAGTCATGATGGTTGGAGGGGGAGGGTGCTCTCTTCTATGAACATTGCAGAGCAGTAAATTGAAAGGCACTGTAAGCTGCATTTCAGTTCTCAATGGATAAAGAGCAGACACACAGTATGTTGCAGAGAACATTTAAATTAGACCAACTACATTATGTCTAATGGTCTGGAGACAGGTGAGCTATATACTGATAACAGGTACCACAACATTCGAAGACATCAGTTGGACTACAGTCTTTAGTTCAGTAATACAGACTGAAAAGCTAAAAACTGAATAAATCCAACAAGGCGAGAAGAAACACTCCAAGACAACTGGATAAGGTTAGGGCTTTTGTTTACTAAAGTGAGCAAACTTCATCAGACAAATTCATACAAAAAGAAAAGGCATTAAATAATGTTAATTGCTTACATCACTCAATTAACATAACAAGTACTCTGTCAATAATTAAAGGCAAAGTCCCACAAATGTATAGAAGAGACATGGAAAAATGTTAAAAACATCAAATAGATGGTAAAACATAATCAAAAAAACATATATATATATATAAATATATAAATATATATATATATATATATATATATATATATATATATATATATATATCTATACATATATATATATATATATATATATATATATATATATATATATATATATATATATATATATATATGTATACACACACACACACACACACACACACACACACACACACACGTGCACACACACACACACACACACACACACACACACACACACACACACACACACACACACACACAATAAATGCAACTACAATCATAAAAAGGGTCTACTTCACGTTGTCGGAAGCTGACTATATCGAGTCTGATATTGTCGGCACGACAATATCAAAAGTGAAGAACATTGTGCAAGTAAACAGAAATCTCTGTAAGGGGAGATTTCCGTTTACCTCAATGTAGTGCGGTCTTGGAGTTGGCATATTTAAGTAGGGGGGGTGTCGGGGGGTGCAGGGGGCTTGCCTCCTGCCTACGACATTTCGTTTTTTTTTTTTAATTTGTTTTTTTTACGTCATTCGATGTTTTACTTAATCGATCAATAAAGTTCGACCTTTATTGATTCGATTAAGTAAACTTTCAATAACGTTATATAGACGCCATAAAAAGGCTTTATCTACTATGAGATTTCAGCTTCAAAATACATTGAATTGAAAGGCTGTCATTAAGCCCAGGGGAGGCTTGTGCATTAAATCTTAGATGCCAAGACAGTTCCTTCTCATCCAGTTTTAAAGACACAGGTCCCCCTCTGATATCCTCACCCATTTGGTCAATAACACAAAACAAATAGGAGTGTGTGGGGAATAAATTAATGTGCCTAGCTAATGCATTATTCATGTTGAGTTTATTTATGTTATAAATATGTTCGTAAATTCTCTGTTTCAGACACCTCTCCGTCTTTCCCACATAGAAAGCAGGACAGGACTGACACATAGCTAGGTAGACAACACTCCTAGTATCACAACTGAATTTCCCCTTTAAACAATAACATGTATTATGAATAATGACCATATTAGTCACTTTTACATATTTAAAAAATGGCACCTACCACATTTCAACATGCCAAGATGGGAGGGAGATTTTTTAGTATTATTTTCCAGGAATGATTTAAAATTCCAATCCTTTCTGAAAATCACTTTAGTTTGATCCCCCACCTTTGTATTAATCGAAGTATCCTCTTTAAGGAAACATCAATTCTTATATAATATAGATCTCAATAGGCATGCATCTAATGAATAGGTAGTAATGAAACCAAAATTAAAGGCTTCATTAACCTGGGGGTGGTCATTTCTCAATACAACCCCAGTTAACCTAGGATGCGAGCCCTCAGAAGGAATGTGTAATGAGTGACCGCTTCAAAAGAAACATCAGCATACACATCTTTACATAATAAAGGTTTAAAAATGCCCATACTCCTTTTAAACTTAACTTCTTCAGTCAACTGGTTAATTAAGTGTACAGGATAACCCCTTTTAATAAACATATTTTAAGTAAATTACACTCAACCAAAAATTCCGAGTCAAGGGAGACCATTCTAGCGGCCCTCACTAATTGGCCTTTAACAATGGCTCTCTTCTGATGGTAAGGGTGAGAGCTCGTAAAATGTAAAAAAGCATTTGAATAAGTAGATTTCCTAAAAATTCTAGATGTAAACATGTTGTTGTCAATATCCTTAAATAGATCAACATCCAAATAGGAAATATGATCGGTCTTGAACTCAAAGGTAAATTTCAAATTAGTGAAACTAGTAATATGCTCCATGAAAGATGTCGCCGTTCCTCTATCCCCCTTCCAGATGATAAAAATATCATCCAGATAACAGGTATACCAGACTACCCTTTGTCTGAAAACATCATCCCTAAATAAGTAGCTCTTTTCCCAGTGAGCCATGACTGTGTTTGCAAAAGTCGCACCACAGGGTGACCCCATAGCCATACCCATTTTCTGTAAATAGAATTCCTTATTAAATATAAAGAAATTATTAGTCAACACCAATTCCAATAAGTATTCTATAAGGTTAATTTCCTTACTGTCAACTTGTTTTTCCAGAAGGCATTCTCTCACCCAGTTCATGCCCACTTCTTGAGGGATAATGGTATACAAATCCTGAACATCAATAGTAAGAAAATTATATTCGCCACTAAAGGGAAGCCCATTAATGGATTCAAGGAAAGCATAAGAGTCACGACAAATGTGTGATTCATCCAAGAGATAGTGTTTCAATTTATTATCCACAAATTTTGCACAACCAAAAGTGATGGATTGTCTACCATCTACTGTAGGTCGTAATGGTGGATTCTCTAAAGCTTTGTGGATTTTAGGCAGGCCAATAATAACAGGTATAATTGGGCATGTAATATTCAGATAATTATATAAGTTAATATCGATAGAAGCATCAATAAAAATATCATTTATCAAGCTTCTAATACACTGATAAGCACCATTAAGTGCATTTCTAGAACCTTTTCATAGGCTTCACTAGCTAAAAGTGTACACATCCTTGCAATATAGTCAGTCTCATCTATAAACATGAGCCCATCACCTTTATCCGGTTTAATTGTCCGAAATCCAGCAAGTTTCAATTCATTCAAAGCATCCTTTTCTATGTCTGACAAATTAGCTACATTATAACACCCATTCAAGTTATTTAAGAGACATCTAATGTCATTTTCACAAACCCTCTCGAACAATAAAATGGAAGTATGAAGAGTCTCTTTCTGCATGCAACATCAGCACATCCCACTTTCCGTCCGCTTTTCATGTTAGCGTGTACTTGTAATATTTTCTTAGCTAAAGCAATTACAAATGTATTGTCCTTGAGGATATATGTATGTGCAATCTTATTACTATCTATTCATGCCCATATTAAGAAAATTATGGGAAAATACAGAAATGTAGATATATCAGTGAAGGTCTACTGTGTTCAATTTTGCATCAAAAACTACAAATTGAATTTCTGAATATTGATTGGTGTATTGGTGTACTACAGAAGAAAATTTAAATCTAGTAAATATGCAGGTAAGTCAATCGCATGTATTTTCAAATTGATTACAGGTGGAGTCTGTGTACAACTGATTGTCAGCGGCAGAGCTTTATTTGTTTATTTTTATGTGTTAAGTAGTATTGATCACTGAACCAGAAATGTATTGATCACTGAACCACAAAGACCTTGTTCAGCATTAGCCTTTGTGCACTGTCTAGTTAATTCACTTGCTCACACTTAAAAAGTATGCAAACAACTAATTTCCAGAAGCTTCAGTAAATATTCAACAATGTCACAGTGTTAATAGAGCATCAAAACAGCAACATTTGAAGCAAACAAAACAGTTATTTGAGATAAATATTGAAAGAGATTTGGTAATAAACATCATCACTTAACTGAAGCATCCAACTAGTTTGTCTATAAAGACTACACAGGGGAATGCTGAATGGGGTGAATTTGTCTTGAGTCTCCTAGTGAGTCCTCCACTGAAAATTCATCCATAGTTTAAGGATTCAGACTGCTTAAAAAAAAAAAAAAAACTCCTAGAGAAGAAATTATTTTTGAAGTATCCAGGGTAGCTTGAAAGAAGCAAAGCTTATTATGCTTTCATTCATGTATTACTATACTACTATATAATACAAAACCTATTACGCCTTCATTGATGTATTCCCATACTACCATGTAATACAAAGCTTATTACGCTTTCATTGATGTATTAATATACTACCACATAATACCAAGACTTGGGTATGCTTATACTCCCTCCCCACTAAATGCTGACCCAGACACCCCTCACCAAACTGCAAATGCTTTCAACTCTTTCTTTACTGAAACCATTCAATCTCTTGCTAGTCAACTGAACGCTAATAACTTCTACCCTCCAAATAATCTTATAGACTCTTCTTACAGCTTCTCTCTACAACCTATCTCTACCTCTTTCATCTATAGACTTATCTCCAAACTAAAACCCTGCACCCCCTCTGCCGATAAGCTCCCTTCCCTCTTTCTGCAAAAGGCAGCCAAAGAAATTGCATACCTGATAACTATACTTATAAATAGAACCATCCAAGAAGGAACCATCCCTGACATCTGGAAAGTCTCTCATATTATCCCACTACACAAAGGCGGTAACTCTATTGACTTCTCTAACTTTAGACCAATTGCACTTCTCTCACCTTTAGCAAAGATTATGGAGAAATGTATTCATCAGCAACTTGTACAGTATCTCTCCCTACACAATATTATAGCTAACTGTCAACATGGCTTTAGACCCCACCATAGCACCACCACTGCCCTCCTTTCCTTTGTTGATATTATTAACAGCAATCGCAATAATAACCTTTTCTCTTCTGCTCTGTTCATTGACCTCTCAAAAGCTTTCAATATGGTTAAACACTCTTCTTTAATTAACATTCTAGAATCCCTCACATTTGATAAACTTACTATAAAATGGTTTAGTTCATATCTTAGCAACAGACAACAAGCCGTTATTTGGGACAACCACATCTCCTCCTTACTGCCCGTTTCTATTGGAGTCCCTCAGGGCTCTATTCTTGGCCCACTTCTCTTCTCCCTTTTTATTAATGATCTCCACTCAGTAATTCCTCAAGCCACCTGCGTTCAATATGCTGATGACTCCACTATTATTTGTTCAGCATCTTCCCCTTCTAACCTAATCTCACTAACCCAAAAAGTCTTCAACACAGTAGAAACTTGGTTCACTAGACGATATCTCCTCCTTAATGCTAAAAAAACTAAACTCCTCCTCTTCACCCCCACCACTCGTACCTCCTCATTACACTTCCCCATCCTGTCAAATGACAACACGGTCATCTCTCCTGACTCAACAACTAAACTGCTAGGCATAACCATTGATAACAATCTCTCTTTTGATCAACACATCAACAACACCATCAAATCAGTAAACAGAAAGATTGGATCCTTATACCGTATTAAGCCATTTCTCACCCCATCTGCTAGAGCTACTATTACCCACTCCCATCTCATATCCACTCTCTTTTATGCCTCTCCTATCTTCACTAACCTCAAGAAAACTAACCTAAACAAACTTGAAACTTGCTACAATAACACTGCCCGCTTCGCCACTGGTAACACTTTCAGAACCCATCACTGCCTTAATTTGAAACTTCTAGGCTGGCTAGAACTAAAAAATCATCTTATAATCTCACAACTTACTATTGCTCACAAAATTCTGTACCAACCCGATAACACCCCTATTTTATCTCAACTCTTACTCCCTTATAACAATCTTACCTCCCTTCGCTCCTCTTCTAAACTGTTGACCAAACCCATAAAAGCTCACAACTTAGCTGGCGACTCTCTACTCACAAATACTGTAGGCCGAGTATGGAATTTGCTACCTACTGATATAACTCTAATCACATCCCTACCTCTCTTCAAACAACAAATCAAACTGTACTTCCAAAACCACTGGCTTTGCTCTTGTCATACACCTGACTGACTTCTCTCCCCCTCTCTCCTGACCTTCTACCCTATCCTGTGCTGAACACCTAGCTATTACCTATCTTTTCTCTTGTATTCCTTCTGTACTCTGACCCGTTTCCCTTACCTCTCCCATAGCTTCTTGTTTTTCTTGTTTTATTTCTTCTCTCATTTCTTGACTACTGTCTCTTCCCTCTCTCTTTACTTTACACATTTTTTTTTCCTTCTTCTCTATCCACTTATACCTTTTTTCTTATTACAGTAGGAGCCTTATGGCATAGCCTGTTTAAATTAAGTTAGAAGCTTTGAAACTGACCTAACTCTAGACATGACCTCTTTGGTGGTGTGCATTAATTTTGTTAATTTTATCTCAAAGTCTTATTTTATATTACTACTTTTTTTTTTCTTATTTTTATTAATGTGTTTATTAACAATATCTCTCATTGTTTATGTTTTTATGTGGAGCTTTTGTCCCCGGGCCTCTACTGAAAATGGAAATATATCCAGCTAGACTAGCCCGGTCAACAAATGTAAAATAAAAAATAAAAAAAAAAAAATAAAATACTTCAAATTCTCTCTCAGAATTCAGAGTTGTGACAATATCTGCATCACTGCAAAAGTGACAAATGTAGTATTTTTGTGGTAGTAGTGATTCCAATTACTTTTTTGCTTTTTTTCATTGTTCCTTGATTCTATGTGATCCATGGAGATAAGTATATTTAAAACCTGTAGGCATTTTTCTAACTGGTCATTTGATGGCTGAATACTTTTGTTCCCCTTACAGCTTGCATTGCAAGTTATTATGGCTGTGGCTCTAGAGATGGCAGCATGTTTGACTTTGGTGACGCCATGGAGCTGTGGACATGAATTAATGATGCAAGACTGGAGAAAAAGAAATACCTGCACAATTAGGATTTTAAAGGTGCTACTCAAATTTTAATGGCACCCAGTACTATTAAAATATAAAAATCTACCCAGTTAAGAGGTTTGCTTGTAACCATTCAACACAAATGACATATAGTAAATGTGCGCTACTGCCTTGGGTAATAATCATCTGCCACACCTAAATAAGCATCACAATAAGAAACTACAGTCATAGTTATGATCTGTATCTCCCCAGGATTTCATCCTCCTCAGACAGAGTCCAGTGTCTTTCAGTGCATTCTTATCAACAGTAATTAAAACCTGAGCAGAATTATTTCATACACAGAGAGATACAGACACAGGTATACACATGCACTCGCGCACGCACGCGCGCACACACACACACACACACACACACACACACACACACATGCACGCGCACACTATTTTCCAGAAGAGTAAAGGGGATTAAATGGTGACTCACCAGCATCAACTTTCTTCTTCGCAAGCTTTAAGATATGCTTTTGCAAGTTAGTCAAAACTAACAAAGCAAAACATATTTTATGGTTAACCTATAAAATGAGCAAACCTTTAAGTGTTAAAATGGTAGCAATTAACTGTGTTCAGTGAACCTTCCCAGGAGGCCATTACATCGTTTGTTAAATAGGCAACATATACAAACACTTAAGCTAATAAATAAAACATCAGTCTTAAGCATTCAGAGTTGGATAATAATATTCTTTAATTGTAATAAATACATTTAAACATTTTTTTTTATTTCCAAGAGAATATGCAGACAGTAGAATGCTAACACAAGAAATTGAAAATAAACCCTTCAAAAAAGCAGATGGTCAGAAAAATTCTAAATTTAACTAATATCTGAACTAGAAACTGTGTGTTAAGGTGTTCTTTGCCGTTAGCATTTCTGCAGTCTTTATAGGCAGTATAGTTACAGTTCTGCCTCCAAGGATATCCAAGCAAAACAAGAACTGCTGTAATTTCTGAATTTCTGTTACCATTTGAATTATCAGCTAGTCCCTTCTGTTTATTAGTCCCCAAATAGGTCTTGTTGAGGCTTTTTGAAAATGATAAGATACCATTCCTGTTTCCATGGTTACATACGTCTGGGAAGACAATCTCAATAACGTATTGCCCAGTTAAGGCATCATCATGTGATCTAGCTAAAAACTGCAAGTATCAGACTCTGTAACAGTACAAAACAGTCAAGAAGCAAGGCTTAGTTCTAGCTTCAATCTACAATATAGTTTCACAATGGCAAATGCAATCAAATACCATTTACACACTATTTTTAGCATATTGCACATTTTCTAAAAAGATGTGTACAATGCAGTGTCTTTTACTTTTATCTTTTAATCAGTTATGTGCATAGTTTTTAATTTGATACAGCTGTAATGCATTTAGTTCATTTTTCATGCATTTTTCTTGGACAGAGCCTTAACATTTTCTCAGATTAGCAGAGTTCTCATGAAGGTCACCAAAAGCTATCAGCTCTCCTATTGTATTGCTTATCAACCATGATGTGGTACCTTCAGCCATGCCTTTTTGAAGAGTCTGGTGGGACACAGATGCAACCTAGGATAATGTACTTGAACTGTATTATTTTCACAGTGACAAGAAGTGTAGTTCTCCCAGCTGTGTGTGGTAGTTGAAAAAGACACCTAATGTAGAAGATAGCATTATCATATGTAAATAAAACATCACAAGGGCTCTTGCATGATCTGCTGTATTTAATCAGACTAAAACAAGGTAATAAAATTTCATTAACCATGATATGAGGTTTTAGTCAAATCTTTGCTTCAGCAAATATAGTAGGGTATATAAAATTAGCCAGTAATAGAGTACATTTCTTTCATACACTACAGGTGTTTAGATGGACAGGTTTCTGATCTGTTACTCTTACTCAGCAAGAAACTTTTTTAATAATCCTTTGCAGGATTTACAAAGCTGGGTCCTGGATTAAGATGGACACCATCATATAGGAGAGCTATGTTTGTGTTTGGTAGTGAGCTCATGTCTAAAAACTTTGACAAAGGGAGACCGCAGAAGGAGCCTATATCAAGGTAGTTTGAGCTGTTTCAACAAGGAAAGCTCAGTCTTCTAAAAAGTATTGCCAAAGGGGGAGCAGATGTGTAACTGTAAATTATTTGGCAAAAGTTATTTTGACTGAATTTGCATTCTTTTTATTGTCACAAGGTAAACATCCCAGATAGACTTAAATCAGCAATATATTTAATGAATCACCATTACAAGAGAGTCAAGTTTGTTAATACAAATGTATAGTATTAAAAGTGATTTTCTGATATGCCTTTACAGTGTGGAGATGTAAGGACAAGGTAAGCAAGTCTCCTGAAAGTAATTATGTCTTCTTCTTTCGGCTGCTCCCTTTAGGGATCGCCACAGCAGATCAACTGTTTCCATTTCCTCCTGTCCTCTGCATCTTGCTCTGTCACACCAGCCACCTGCATGTCCTCTCTCACCACATCCATAAACCTTATCTTAGGCCTTCCTCTTTTCCTGTTACCTGGCAGCTTCATCCTTAGCATCTTTTTCCCAATATACTCTGCATCCCTCCTCAGCTCATGTCCAAACTAACGTAATCTTGCCTCTCTGGCTTTGTCTCCAAACCTTCCAACCTAGGCTGACCCTCTAATATACTTATTCCTAATCCTGTCCATCCTCGTCACACGCAGTGCAAATCTTAACATCTTCAACTCTGCCACGTCAAGCTCTGACTCCTGCTTTTTTGTCAGTGCCACTGTCTCCAACCCGTACAACATAGCAGGTCTCACTACTCTCTTGTAGACCTTCCCTTTCACTCTTACTGGTACTCGTCTGTCACAAATCACTCCTGACACTCTTCTCCACCCACTCCATCCTGCCTGTACTCTCTTCTTCACCTCTCTTCCACACTCACCATTACTCTGTACTGCTGATCCCAAGTACTTAAACTCATTCACCTTTGCCACCTCTACTCCCTGCATCCTCACCATTTCTCTATCCTTCCTCTCATTCACACACATATATTCTGTCTTAGTCCTGCTGACCTTCATTCCTCTTCTCTCTAGAGCATATCTCCACCTCTCCAGGGTCTCCTCCACCTGTTCCCTACTCTCACTACAGATCACAATGTCATCTGCAAACATCATAGTCCAGTAATTATGTACTGACCATATAAAGTACGTCACTGATATTTGGGTGGAGTAACAACACTCATGGTTTAAAACACGATGCAGACAACAGGCTATGAAAGTTATCACTGTTCTAAAGTCTAGCCACAATTAAACAAATCAGTAATTACTGAGAAAAAACAAATGGTTATAACAGGAAAGAATTCTATTGTTTCTGTGATTTATTAACTAGAGTTAGAAACTAAGCAGGCAAACAAAGACAAGCTGATAAATTGCTGAAATGTTTAAAGCTGAAAAGGTTTTGTATTTACAGTGAAAACCAAGCGAAAAATTCAAGTTATGTAGATCAGAAGATTCAATGTTTGATTCCTGGCTAATCAGTGACTGTTACTCTGACACAAGAAATTAGGTATGTGTAGCAAGTTCCAGTAAAAGTATTTAATTTGCATCAGGAAACAACAAACAATGTTTCGTGCTTATTTCATTGTTTTTGAAAAGAAATTGGTATGAATTTTGCAAAAGGATTTCAAAATTGGTAAATTTGTGGGTAGACACGAGGAAAGCTTCATTCATGTAGAGGGTGGTAATCAACAGAAATTGGTAATTGCTGGCAACCAATGGTAATTATTGTATTGCTACTGTATTCAGATTATCTTACATATATGCATATGTGCAAATTTTCACAAAAAGTCCTTTTTCCAGAGATTACAGAACACTAGATAAGATAACATTGTAAAGGCAGTTTTCACTTTCAGATTTTTTTCTGCATAAGTTTAGTAATGTGTTATTAGTAATTCTCAAATTCATTCAAGGAAAACATGGGAAATAAAAGATACTAACAGGATGTTGTAAATGCTGTTTAAAAGGCAACAGGATAAAAATGCATATTGTAGATTGGCTTTCAGATGTGAACAAGTGTTGGGTGATTGCAAAATGGATGTTATATGCAGCATGTCAAGTTCTGATCTTTGTGACATGAAGTCAAATAGATAGCTATTTCTGAAGTTAGCACAGGTAAATGAAATGTATTAATTCTCAGTGAGAAAAGGGAAAATGTTTGAGAAAATACTGCAGAATCAGGTAGTAATTGAACTTTTAAGATAATTTGGGTGCATCTTAAAGTTTTTAATGTTCTGTATGTTAAAGGAGTTGATGGCTCACCATGGCATGAATAACCAATCTGTTTTCAGGTTGGGAAATAAGATTTTTTTTTAAAAAAGGTTTTTATTTGAAGTATTTACGATTCTACTTTTGCTGCACTTCATGTGCAGGACATTAATAAAATATAAAATAGTATATGATAGATAGTAGAAAACTGATACTACTTATGCATGTAAATACATGGAATGAATTCTACCATTCAAATTATCCAGCCAGTAGGTATGTTTCTAGCCTAGTGTTTTTCCTACAACTCATGCCTATCCTACTGAGTTGTTTCTCAGTATAAATCTAAAGCTAAAAGCAGCTATCTGAAGTAACCAAGGCTCAGATATTTTATACCCACTTTCATAACAAGATAAAAGTTTGATTTATTAGTAAAGGTTAAATCAAAGGAAGAACTACTGTTAGACATACATGGGAATATCAAAAATATAAGTGTCAGGATAGATTATCTCTAGTAGAATTATTTCAGTCATTACAACTGACAAAATAGATTTTTCTATTTTAGAACAGAATTATATTTATGCTGCAAGCTAGATAAGCCTCATAATACTTATGGGACAAAGGAACACTGAATGCTTAAGTGAAGCAGTTAGAAACATAACTAATATATTTCTGTAGTTTGCCCTTGTTTTGCTACAAGTCTTGTGATTGAATACAGCTTTGTTTGTGTAACTATGCAAATGGTGGAGTCATGAGAAAGTGCAGACTGTGAAAATATGATGACCAGCAGTAATGAACTATGATTGGAAGGAATGTTCCAGAATGTTTTTACAAATTACTTTCAATGTCTTAGTGTTTTTATTTTTAATTTTTAATTTTTTTTTACTAATGACAGCGATAAGAAGAACACAGTCCTTAACGATTGTCAATGTTCGATAACCTGATGAGATCAATATTGTTTAAAGGGTTTTGAGGAGTGATTGGCTTTGTCTCAGGAAAAAAAAAACAGAATGTATCCACTACAAAACAGGTATACCAGAATATTAGAAGAATCAATGCACCTTGATAGAAGAAATAAAATAAAGAAATGCCATGTTGGTCCACTAGTAGAAAACACAAAGACAGTTGAACACAGATGTGATATAATACCTTTTATTGGACCAACGTAGGTTTTGCAATTACTTGAGCTTTCAAGCTGGCACGAGCCCTTTGTCAGGAGTTATTAAGTTACTACTTGTGCCTAGAACAGGAAGTGCATAGTTTATTTCCAAGTGGCTAAAAAAAGAAATCTTGAAAAATGCTATGGTGGAAAACATGGAGCTCGTGGTGCACTTGAAGGAGAATCTTTTGAACTAAGGTTACAAAATACAAAGGCATATTCAGGTATATGCAGGAAAATCTAAGGTGATTTAATTTTGCATTTAAAGTACTAAAAATAAGAAACTTTGTATAAATTTGAATACTGTATAGTCCATGAAAGAGGGAAACTATTTAGATGAAGTATGACAAATCTTCAAAGACCTAAATGTGGAGTAAATATTAAGAAAAGTGGTTTAATGGTAGGGTAGTAAAGGAATGGAATGCACTGTGATCTTGGACATGCTCAAGAGACTGACTGATTCAGTCTGCGCACACTGCTTATACTGACCTGGCCATGACTCTTGACATTATTCTCCAAGCTGGTATTATTGAAACGTTTGACAAACTAAATGTAACCCCTATCTATTTTATTGCTATAAACTAATCTGCACTATTGTACTGAAATTGTCTGCCTTACATGGCCTGTTAAATAACTTTTGTTCCTGTCACACTGTTTGTAAAGCTTTTTTAGCTAGTTCACTGTGTGAAAGGTATTAACTGGAATTTTTTCTATTTGTTAGGCATCTGTTTGTTCTGATTTCCTGCCAAGGACTGTATCATATAACTGATCTGTTTGCAGGTAAAAGCATTTTCTAGAGTGTCCTTGCTCCTTTATCTGTTTAAAACTTTCATTTAGTGTCTTACTGCTGTTTTTCTGTTGTGATTAACATTTCTGTAGTGTTTTTCTGCCTAAAATAGTGTAGCTAGTAGCTGTAGCATAGTCCCAATTTAGAACTTCTGTCTCTGGGCCTGTTTGTTTGTTTGCAGTCATTCTGAGCACATGTCCCAGGCCATCTTGAATTAGCAGAAGCCTTTCTTCACCTTAGTGAGAGTATTGTGTTGATTGGTTGCTGGCTGGTAAAGGTTGGCTGGTCTAAGGCTTGGAGTAAGTACTCACTGGTCCTTCTGAGCTTTTTTTTTAAGTTGTTTCAGGTTGTAACTTCTGGTATTTAGGCCCTTCCTTTGAGAGGAATTCTGTTTATTCACATTGAGCTGAACGGAGGAGGTGCACTGACCACAACTCTGATATGTGATATATAATAATAAGTATCCTGTTTTTTGTTTGCTTATTTTCACTAGTTGTTGCTTATTCTAACCATTTATAGCACTATTTTTATTGTCTGCTTCCTACTATTTTTTACTGTATTTTATTGCTATCACTTTTTTACTGCCACACTGTTTGTAAAGCTTTTTCAGCTAGTTTCACTGTATGAAAGGTATTGACTGGAATTTTTCTCTATTTGTTAAGCATCTGTTTGTTTGTTCTGATTTCCTGCCAAGGAGTATATCATATAACTGATTTTTTTGCAGTTAAAAGCATTCTCTAGAGCCTCCTTGCTCCTTTATCTGTTTAAAACTTTCATTTAATGTCTCACTGCTGTTTTTCTGCTGTGATAAACATTTCTGTAGTGTTTTTCTGCCTACAATAGTGTAGCCAGTAGTTGTAGCCCTCCCTATTGGTGTCTTGTTCTTCTACTTGGTAGCTTTGCAGTTGCCCATCCCTAGTGTAAATTTGATCTGAGATACTCCTCCCAGTCCAGTGTCATTAGCTCATTCTACCTAGTACAGATAGAACATTTGGGAAGGCCAACCTCCTTAGTTTCGTAACCTTGAATTATCTCCTTTATCCCTTTCCACTTTACTAACGGAAAAAAAAAATTTACTCTGCTGCTTTTACAGTATTTGTGTTTCCTCCTCCTTCCACTTTATCTTGTTTTTTTCTGTTACTTGTTCTCTAAAGTTTTCAATTGCATCTTGCCTGCTGCATTTATTACTGCTTGTTTTTTGCTTGTTTAAATTTTAAGTGTTATTCTAAATCTCTTAGTTTTGGTTTAAGCACTTGGGCTTTTGGTCTACCCCTTAGCTCTCCCTGGCCTCTCTCCCTCAGATTTTGACAAATATGAATGGACAATTTCCTACGGTTTTTCCTGCCAGCCTGGTTGATATGGGCATCCTGAGACAGTGTAGCAACTGCCTTATGTACACGGACAACCATCTACTACTACCACTTAGGATCACAATTTTTGAGAGATGCAATTAAATAAAGAAGCTAGAGTCTATGCTCTCTCCCTCACAAGCCAGTATATCTGGCATTGAGAAGGTTGTCAACACAATCACTACACCTCAACCACCACCCACAACTACACAACACATACCCACATATGCAGAGGTTCTCAACAAAAACAAACCCAAACAAAGGAGACCTCAGAGGCAAAAACACATGAGAACTCCACAACCCTCCCCACCACATACCATGCATAGTCTACACACCAGTATCTCGCAACCACTAAGGCCTAACCATAAATCCAACATATTAGTGATAGAAGACTCCATTATGAGACACACAGATGTGCTTCTCACCAGGCTGGATAAGAAGAAAGACACGGTTAGTTATATGTCAGGTACCAGAATCTGCCATATCACACACACACTCAAGTCTCTCAACAACAGATACTGTTATGACTCTGTCGTAGTCCATGTTGGCGTGAACGACTTGAGACATGCTTCCCTGGACTATATGAAGAGAGACATGATTGAGCTCACTGAATGTGTGCCCCAAGCAGGTATGTCTTTAGCCTTAAGCAGCATTCTACCGTCACCCAAAATGATGCCTCAATACAAACAGAAAATTATTGACTTTAACAATTGGCTTAATTTCTGGTGTCATTCCAGAGGGATCCAGTGCCTGACAGCCTGGGAAGATATGATTGACAGACCATGATGCTTTGCTAGAGATGGCCTGCATCTATCTCACTTGGGCTTTAGGCTTCTGGCAAAGGCTCTTGCCTCCCCCGTAGTGCCTTTTTTAGGAAAAGTCATGAGGTCGATACTACCAACATAAAAATCTCAACAAAACTAAATTAAAGCTCATGCTGCT
The DNA here is from genome assembly GCF_019279795.1 of Protopterus annectens. Classification (NCBI taxonomy): domain Eukaryota; kingdom Metazoa; phylum Chordata; order Ceratodontiformes; family Protopteridae; genus Protopterus; species Protopterus annectens. The sequence goes on from NC_056749.1 coordinate 463,831,534, forward strand.
AAACACTAGGAGTCTAAACATGAAACTGCACTCATTGCAAGCATTCTTAACCCTGGATGATGTTGACATTTGTGCAGTCACAGAAACCTGGTTCAAAGCTGCAGACAACACCCCGGCTTTAACTGGTTACTCATCCTATCATACATTCAGACCTCAAATGTGGGCAACAAAGCCAAAGGAGGTGGAGTTTCAATATATATTAAAGACACACACACCTCTAGGCTGGTCAAACAGTATGACGCAGAGGAGACACTCCAGGTGCAGTTAACCATTGTCAAGGCCCCTATTCAAATTATAGCTAGCTACAGGCCCCCATATTTGACTCAAGATGCCCACTACACCTATCTGGACCTCTTCAAATCTATCAAGATTCAACCCTTTACCCTGATCCTGGGTGACTTTAATTATCCAACCATAGATTGGAAAAACTAGTCATGCCAGAACACAAATGCCCAGAGATTCCTCGATTTTATCAACACAAATGCCTTGGAAGAGCTAGTCGATAGCCTGACAAGAGGTGATAATATCTTGGACTTGGTATTAACCAACATGAGTAACCACTGCAGCACCGCTACAGTATCATCCTCCTTGGCAAAATCCGACCATAAAGCGGTCACTTTCGAAGTCACCATTTCCCCTGACCACCCTCTATCTAGGGTCAAACAAAAGAACTTCTCCAAAGCTAATTACAACCTCCTGAGGGATGGTATAAACAGCTTCACAGCCCCCGCCCACACTGTAGGAACTGGTAACAATGTCCAAATCTATACACCAAAGTACTATACGAGCATTTATATAGATGCATGGAATCAGGAATATCTGACAGGACGAAATCATCCTCTGCAAGGAAGAGTAAACCTGTCTGGTGGACATCTGCAGTAAATAAACTATATAACAAAAGGAAAACATTGCTGTCCAGGACCAAGAAGGAGCAGGTGCCCAATTGGAAGCAATCTCTCCTTAGCCTGAACAAGCAAATAAGAGCACTAGTGAAATCCTCTAAAGCCAACTTCGAGTCCAAATTGACCACATCTACTAGAAACAATCATAAGGTCTTCTTCACATATGTCCGCAATCTCAAGGGAAACACCCAGACCTGTTCAGAATTGGTGGTCAAGGACACCGCATACACAAATGCTGTAGATATAGCCAATCTACTGGCTGACAGATTCAGTGAAAACTTCTCCCCTCTGAACTCCCATCAGTAAATCAGGACATCCCCAGTACCTGCCCCCTACCCCCTACCCCTTATCTCTAGGGAACAGGTCATCACTGCCCTCTCAAAGGCAAAAAATACAGCGTCCATGGGACCTAATAACATCCCAGGCTGCATTCTACATGAACTCAGGCATGAACTTGCAGCACCATTAGGCACCCTAATCAACCAAAGCCTGAGTACCGGCTTTGTCTCAGATGAGTGGAGGACAGCCACTGTCATCCCTTACACAAAGGTGGAGTGTCCACTGATCCAGGAAATTATAGACCCATCAGTCTTACTAGCCTGATCTGTGAGGCCACGGAATGGATTATCATGGACCTCATTAACAGGGACACTGTCAACCTCTAAACACTTGACCCCACACAGTTTGGCTTTGTCAAGGGGAGTTCATGTCTATTAAATCTGGTCGACTTCTTTGAGACAGTCACCAAAGCCATGGACAAGGTGAAGATGGTGCAGACCAGCTACATTGACCTGGCCAAAGCCTTCAACACTATTCCCCACTCAGGCATAGTAGATAAACTCTCTCAACTAGGCATCAATCCATATGTTACCAGATTGGTAGCAAACTGTCTCACTGATAGAACCCACCTAATCAAAATAGGGGAAGCTACCTCAAGTAGCAGACCTGTAAGGAGCAGCATACCCCTGGGATCGGCCCTGGGGCCTCTGTTATTTAGGATATACTTCTCTGAGGTGCAGGCCAAAACTAGTGGTGTGTCTGACCAAGTTTGTAGATGACTGCAAGCTGGGTGCAGTGATCAATTCCCCAAGTGATGTGGACGTCCTCCAAGAGGGTCTCACCCAAACTAATGACTGGTGCCAGAAACATGGCCTCAAGCTGAATGCCAAAAAATGCATCATCATTCCCTTTGGGGAGAGTGACGCCCCCACATATTATCACATTAATAACAATGTCCTAAGTACAGAATCAGCAGTGAGGAATTTGGGCACCCAGGTTGATAGCAACCTGACTTTTGACCACCATGTTGCTTCCGTTGTATGGAAAGCTTTCTACATGACCCACCTCATAAGTAAGGATATCTCATCCAGGGGCAAATAGGTCATAAGATCCCTGTATTCTTCTCTTATAAGGCCAATTATTGAGTAGAACACCCCGTTTGGCATGTACCTCACAAAGCACATGCAGCAGCTGGAAGGACCACAGAGGTTCCTCAGCAGGAGAACCCAGGGCCTCAAACACCTACCCTATACAGATAGGCTAATAGCCCTGTCCCTCTACTCAGCTTCATACAGACTCCTCAGAGGTGACCTCTGTCTGGCATACAAAGCAATCTCAGACCCCGCCTTGATGGGACTGCTGTATATCCGTAAGTCAAGCTCCACTTGAGCAACCCGTACGTGCGACCTCAACCTGGTCTGTGATATCAACAGGACGTGTTGTTGGGACATATTTGTGTCCCAGACACTCCCCATCTGTGGAATAGACTCCTTCTCCAAGTCCAGCAGAGTTCCTCATTATCCTCATTATCCCTTTTTAAGAGCAACTTGGATAACTGGATGGGAAACACAAAATACACCCCTGGGATTCCACCTGTGTCCCTGCTGGACAGGGGCTCTGGGTGCTGACTTGTCTACACATGGGCTAAACTCTTGGCTAGGCTTATAAGGGCCTCAGGCCCAATAGCTTAGTAACCTCCTATGATCCTATGTTGTCTGCTGGATTGCAAACTGACTATCCAATAGTGAAAGTCTATGGTACCCTCTCTGAATGTAAAATTTAACTAATGAGGTACCACAGGGGTCACTGCTGGGCCCTCTCCTATTTGGCATTTATTTTTCAGATGTCCAAGCTAATATCTTTGAATGTGCTTGACCACATTTGCTGATGATTGGAAGCTGCACACTGTTATCTACTCATCCACTGATACTAAACTGCTTTAAAATGACTGGAATATGCACATACCTGGTGTCCTAAAAATGGTTTTAAGCTAAATGCAAAAAGTGCAACAAAACAGCTGTTCCACTCCATATGTTATAAGTGATACTTCTCTTCAAACAGATATGGTCATAAGAGGTCTGGGTGCTTATGTGGACAACTCTTCCCCATTTGAACATCACATTTCCATCATAGTCAGGAAATCCTTTTGTCCGGCCTAGTTAATTTCTAATGAAATAGCTACAAAACCTAAATAAGTCATTTTATCACTGTACTGTTTGATTCTCAGACCCATCAATGCAGACAGTGCTCCCTTTGGCATGTATAAATCCAAAAATTCTACTCAACTGGGAAGGCCAAAATGATTTTTAACCAGAAAAGAAAAAAAAAATTAAAGGCTTTAAGCCCTTCAACTAACCTATTAGATTAACATAACTCTCGTTAGACTCAGTGGCCTATCAGCTTTGGCAAGATGACTTTGTATCTTGCTTTTCAAGCCATGAAAGATCCATTCCTGTTTGTTCTCCTATTTCTTTGCAAAAACAGTGACTTTACAAACAACTGTACTAGGGACCTAAATTTATATCAAAAAACAATCAAGACTCACCTGAGGGATAGGTTCCTAAGTCAACATAATCCAAGATTTTTAATATAAAAACCTTTGGCAACTGTAGTTCAGATTGGGTGATATATTTGGCTCAATGCTCCTGTTCTGCTTTCTATGTAGGCCAGACTTCTAGGCCAATGAGGATCAGAATCAGCGAACACCTCAGTTCCATCAGAAATAGGCGGATAACCAATGCCTTATACAAACACACCAAACAACACACCACAGCTTCATTTCAGTTTATTATTATTGACAGAATACAATTACATAGAAACTTCAAGATGGGGTGGCACACCAAACTTAATAATATGGAACAAAGATGGATCACCACACTTGGGGCCCTCTTTAAACCTGGACTTAATGAATATCATGTACATGAAGGATAAATGCTAGGGATGCCACATCCATACCAGAACCATATTGAGATAGTCGTTATTATAATCCTAGACATATTAGACACCTGCTCTATTCATAATAATAATCCAACCAATATTTCCTAGTATCCAACAATTCTCTAGAATAGATACATAATGGTCAGTTATGACAAACATCCAACATTCTCAAATATACTATAAATAATAATATGCTTTTTAAAATATAATTCACATTATGCATATTATTATGCAGACACCCTTTACTTATTATTATAATTGATTTGGGTGTTTGGAATTTGTTATATAAGTATCACTTCTGTGTTGCTTGAAATAGATTTCACCACAGTATTGATTATAATCTGAATGTTTAGTTATTAATCAATATTTTCATTATATATTGTGAATATTATTATTTGCATAAATATGTGATTTGTGGTGAATTCAATTGTTTAAGATGGTCATTGAATCTACTAGTTAAACATGATTTGTTAGAAGTATGAATCACCAAATGAATATGGGTTATACCACTTTAATAAGTGAGTATAAATTAAGTAGCAGGATGCATCATGTGTTGAATTTGTATTTCTTTGATAAGTCACATTAAGAAAGGCTGTGATAGCCGAAACCGGTTTGTGCACCTAAATTAGGTTGTTTTTACAATCCTAATAAAATTACTTTTATCTGCTGCCATAGAGTGCTGGTCCCTTCTTTTTGGATGTATTGTCGTGGTTTGGACCAAGCACCATCAGTCCTACGTGCGTGCCTCGTTGGAAGGGATAAATCAAACCTGAAAAGAGGTTCACAGATAAGTCCTAGACTAACAGACCTTGCAGGCCGTTTTAAGCCTAGCCAATTTCCATTATAGGTGAAAATCAGACTCTTTACCTTGTGGCTGTGAGGTAAACACCTTAACCATTATAAACTATAAAAATAAAAAATGAAGTCACGGTTACCCGATGTATAGAAAATAAAAAAACTTTAATTCACTGAATGGTTTCATCTTCTTACAAAGTTGAGACTTCATCAGAGTTAAAAGTACAGCAGTTTCCACAGGATTTTAAAAAAACTTTACATCCACACTTCCTTGTTAATTGCTTTCAACCCATTTAAAGGAATAGAACCAATATGTGTGTGTGTTTGTGTGTATATATGGGTCTAGGACTATTCACTGAAAGCACATTTCACTGAAAGTCAAATGACTGTGCACAAATCACTGAAAAGACAAGTCACTGAAAGTTATATATGGCCTTTTCCCCACTGTAGTGTGACCCTGGAGTTAGTATATATAGTAAGGGGGTGGGGGGCACCCCCCCCCACATTGGAGGTGTGGGGGGCATAGCCCCCACATAGTTTGGATATATATATTAAGTTTAAAAAAAGAGTAATTTATTGAAATTGCAAGTATCCATGTGTATAGTTCAAAGTATTTAAAATGGGTTAGGGGGCTACACCCCCAATGTGGGGGGTGCCCCCACACTCCCCCTTACTATATAGTCTAACTCCAGGGTCGCAATACAGTGGGGAAAAGGCCATATATAACTTTCAATGTTTTCAGTGAATTGTGTTTTCAGTGAATTGAGCTTTCAGTGAATTGTGCACAGTCAAATGTGTTTCAGTGAATAGTCCTAAACCCATACATATATATATATATATTTATATATAATATATATATATATATATATATATATATATATATATATATATATATATATATATATACACACACACACACACACACACTCACACACACACACACATATATGCATGATGTCTACCATTTTCAATCCATTACTACCAAAAATCAAAAAATAATTATAAAGTTATGAAGTTATGTATAACAAATATAACAAATGTAAATAATGTAGCACAAAAAGAATAGATAATTCAGCTGTGCTTAAAGGCTTGCCATAAGGCAGGCATTAATGACACTGTGCCTATGGCTAGTGTTTAAAAAGCACAGGGCAATGGAGGTTTGATTACACACCTAGACAGGGTTTTATTTAACAGCCTCCTTATATACACACATTTTAAATTTGTAAAACTGCTCTGTTTTTAACTCTAATGAAGTCCCAACTTTGTAAGGGGACAAAAGCAATCAGTGGATTAAAGTTTTTTTTATTTTCTATATACTTTATTTTTTATTATTTATTTTTGTAGTTGTGTGTTAGTTTTATTTAGTGGGTTTTGGTTACCTTAGCCATTATGCCAGTCCCTGGGACATACCTCAAAGTAGGTACATCATGTGCAGAGGTAAATCAAGCCTACAAATAGGTACATTCCTCTAAAATAGGGAGAGCCGAGAAGTCAAGTGCATCCAACAAAAATGCAGTTTTAATTGTAGGTGTTTGTATACATCATGATATCTAACAAGCAACTTGGATGACTAGTGACTTTTCACCATTCCATTGATAATCTAAGACCACCTAAATTCCACATTCTGATAAACACATTTTTTCATAAGGCTGACATTTTGCTCCAGGGAAATCCTTACAGTTAATTAAGCAAAAAAAATGTCACTCATTTTAACAAATGTTTCAGACTGTTTACACACTGCATTCTGAAATAAGCCTTTATAGTCTATGGGACTAAAAACATTCAACTAAATCACTGAGAAATTTTACCTTCTGGCACTCCATACTGGCTTCCTTGTATAGGTTACTGTACTTAACCAAAATACCTCAAATGTTCTCAGCAGAGGTACCTGGTACAGATAAATACCAATAACACTTACAATGATTTAAATAAAATCTACTGGTTCATGTTTTTGTGGTTGGAGAATTCCTAATACTTGTTGCATATTTTCCCATTTCTGTGAACTTTGACCATGAGACCCAAAAGTTAAATTCTTCTCTTTTGTTAGTTACCTACATTCCTTCTTACCCTATGTTATATTCTACTCTTCTGAGACAATTTTAGATGTAGGGACACTGCATTATTGTCAGGTTTATAATGTCTGAATCAAGGATGGAAGAGCTTGAAGAGGGATATGACCAGATTTGGTCCCTTCAGTATCGCCCGATCTACATATTATACATATATAAGTTATACTTGAAAAGTAACCTCTTATAAAAGCTATATGTGTAAACTAAGGAAGCAATTTGTTTCTTTATTTTGGTGATAAGGAAATACAGTCACAAACAGTGTGTATTTTGGCATTTAATCTCTGTTTAGTATAACTGGTTTGCATGGTCAGTAACTTATTAATAAATAATAATCATGATGGAGAAAGTAATGTCACATTCTATACCTACAGCTGAATAATTAGCAAATCTGTGACTTCACAGGTCATTCATATCTGCTATCTGGTTTTAAGTCTCAGAATGCCTATGGAGCAAGATAAAAAGATTGGGACCAACACACTTTGTACTTGACTTAACTCCACTTTTTATAATGTTTTTTGAAAATATGTCCTCTAAATTATTCATCTTTTTTCCCCTGCTGCTTTGACTACTTTTGCCCTCAATTTACTGTCCTACATCTTGCCTTCTTCTCCCTATACCATCCTTTTCATGGTCTTCCTGCTGTCCAGTCCTCTCCAATCCATTTTTATCCTTGCTCAGGTGATAAGCTAAGCCACTAAAGTATCTAGCTTGTATATCTTACTATTCAATGCCCTTGTTCTTCTGTAGAGTCGTGAATGCCTTCTATTCTGCTTTACTTAACCCCACCCATACCCCACATGCTGAACATGTCCTCTCTTGTCCTACCCACACTGCCTTCCTTCTCTCCTTTCATCTCTTCTCCTTTCTTATTTCTTTTGACTTATTCTTGCTCGGCCTACTACTCTTGCCCTCTTCGGTTCAGCCTACGTTCCCCTGTGCTGTCCTTCTGCAGTGCCTACTTGCTCATTTCCCTTGCATGAACATTCTGCATTGTTCTAGGGTTCTGCGCTCTAACTCTGTTCAGTTTCATCTGGCATTATCCTGTTCTCCCTCAAGATGTTCCGTGAATTTGTTTGCAGTTCCTTTTGCTTTGGTGCGGTTTTCTCTGCTCTTTCACTTTCTCTGCCCTTGATTGTGGTTACCCACACAAGGGTACATTACCCTACTTCAAGCAATGCTTGAAAGAATGCTGTCTTGTATTAATGTAGGTTCTTTATGGAGCACTTAGAAACACTGTTCGTTTTCCAGATTAGTTCATAACAACACTGTCCCAGTTTTCTTGCCTTGGGTAGTACAGTCTGCTCTTCTTCTCTGCAGCTGTACTTACTGCTGCTAAACAACGCTACTCTGTTCTGCTCCCAGGTTGGGCTATTTAAAGCCTCTTTTCTTCTACTGCACTACTTAGGTGACCTACCTCCTTCCAGTCACCGTTTCTCATGCTGCTGTCTTCTTCTCTCTCATGCAGTGAGAAGCAGTGCTATTTTCTGAGTTAGGACTGACATCATTGCTTCTACTCTTCATATATTAGTAGCTCTTGTCTAGGTGCTGTTCTACCCTTCTGTGCTATCAATGCCTCTGCACCATTGTCTTCCTCCCTTTATCATGGACCTAATCATCCACCAGGAAGTCTCTTCCCAAGCAAGAGTGCAGCTTCACAGACTCTGGGCACTGAAAAGAGCCTTTCCTGGCTACGTGAGCCCTTTCTTTTCAGAGCTGTTACCCACTGGCCTTCCATGCCTTCCTGTTGCCTGCTGCCAGCCCCATTTCCTTCCTTACCCCTGCCCTGCTCTGTCCAGTATCTGGCTGGCATCTACTCTGCTGCTTAACATCCTCTCAGTTAGCTATGCTAGACAGTGAGACTGAAAAAATACCCTGGTTTGGGGTTTCACTGCATCAGGGACAGAAGACTCTGCGAAGCTCTGTACAAGGTAGGTCTGGTAAGTACCCTTTCTGTTCATCTTTTGTAATTTAAAAATCTCTGCCTATGAATACGACTGCTTATTGCATTCAAAACATTTTGAGTCTATTATCTATGAGCTTCCAAATGTGCCTTAATTTATAAGTCTGATATTGGCAATATGGTAAACTAGATTTTTTGCTTACCTTGCCACCTAATTTAAAGTGAGTTTTGGCTATCACTTTATCTTATACTATACAGTAGAATCTCGATTATCTGAACATCGATTATCCAAACACAGCCTTCCAAAGTTTTTGGGTAGGAAAAATTATAAAGCCTGAATATTTAAACATTATGCGGATTCATTTGTGCATGTTTTTTGAGCTTGTAGTCCACTTGTGTGAAAAATATTCTTTATTGCCGACTGGAATTGCTGAATGGTTGAAAAGTGTATTCCCTGCTTGCAGAAAAAAACAAGATTTTAGAAGTTTTTTTATCCGGTTCAATGCATGTTTGATTATCCAACCAGTCTGATTATCTGAACTACTCTAGGTCTAAATTAATTCAGATAATCGACTCTCTACTGTATTATTATTATTATTATTTACACTGTCAGAAAATGTCATAAGATATTTACAAAAGTATCAAAATTCAGTAACTGCAAAACAAACAATAAATGTATATATTTAAAATAATGATGCTAAGTAGTGGGATTATCAGCAATAGTATTGACATAATCACTCGATTACTGGAGGTAGAAATAATGATACAGTGTTAAATGGACCTTAACTGCATGCTTTACTCATTATATTGGTGAGAAAAGGGTTATAAAGAGACAATGCTCATTTATTTGTTTGTTAATAGATGGGAGCATGGATCATGAATAACCTTCTTTCAGCTATAGAAACGGCACAACAAGAAAAAAAAACATGATTATCCAGTACAGATTATCCAAACAGAAATACTATGTAAATAAGCAAAGCAGCATGACTGCATTAATATGGAAACAAATAAGTGATTAAAGAATAAATGAACTGCATGCAAAAGCAAACAGAATTACACATGATCTGCAAAGGGGAGGATATATTTTCACCAGTATCTATACAAAAGGTTGATTGTTTTAAGTACTAAAGTTTGAAATGTGTGACATGGAAGAAAGACCATATATAGTAATGACAGCAATGTTAGCATGCAAGCCACCTTAAGGATATGCTATAATGATACATATGGATCGTTTGATGTATTTAGCTTTGTCAGCCAGAATTGCGTGCTGGATAAAAAAAATGGGAGCAATACGAATCTGATTGATTTGCTTAGATTCATGGATTCATAGGTTTCACAATATTCAGATATTCAAAGGATGCTAATGGGATTCAAACTCAGGTATCCATTTCTCATTCTGTCACCAGAAAGACTGCACCAGGATAATTAGAAACACCAAGGGCAACATGTCTATGTGATATCAGTCTGAATAAAGAATGTCATTTGAGCTTCTCCATAAATCTATAAAGAGTAAATAGTAGAAGACTGTACCATGGCATTAGCAAAAAAAAAAAAAAAGTAGGGGTATTTTTTAAAATGGCATTCAAAACACGTCAAACAATAGAACGCAAAAAGAGATGAATGCAATAAAAATAGCATATCCAAAGGCATACGATATACATTTCACCCCCCCATTTCATCCAGATGTAACAAGGCATGTACTGATTCTACATATTAGTTACAGAATATTTTCTATGTAACTTGTTGCATAACTATTATATATATAAACAATGAAAAATCTAGACATAACACATTCCTAAAAACAACTAACTTGTGTAGTAGCTGTAAACCTGTATGTCCTATAAACCCCACAAAAAAGTCATAAATTGAATTTTCCTAACTATGTAAAATAACTCATTTTCATTTTAAGCTAGATGATAATGTCTCCAAATTACTAGAACCATGTTGCATTCCAAAAAAATAAATGTGTCATGGTTTGCCAGCCCCTGTGTAGTCATCCATATTACATGACCTCTTATTTCTAGGTTTAGACATGCTATTCCTTTTCAGTGAAAAAAAGTACCTGTACTAGTTTCCTAGCAATATGTTCCAGCTGCTGCACTGTTCCAGCAACATATATTATTTATTATTTATTATTTATACAGTTATGTCTGACAATGGTACACGGTTTACAAGCCAGCAGTTCAAAAAATTTGCTGAAGAGTGAGACTTTACTCATGTCACGAGTAGCCCTGAGTACTTACAATCAAATGGTTCGGCAGAATGTGCAGCTCAAAGTGCAAAACAATTAGTGGAGAAGTCGAAATGAGACAATAGTGAAGTTTTCTTGAATCTCAGAAATGTTCCTGATGATAAACATCTTGGTTCACCTGCACAGAGACTTCCGTAAAGACAAACCAGAGCCACACTACCAATTAGCAGTTTATTATAGGTTCCATGTGTCAAGAACAACAGATCACTGAAAGCCCATCTGTTAAAGAAGTGCTTATCCCAGAAGTCCTATACGAGAAGGGGAGATAGTGAGGATGCAGACATCCAAAGGTTTTGCTCGGATTGGTGTCATGAAAAGTGTATGTCCGGAGCTGAGATCATACATTGTGAAATTGCAAGGAGCATTGGAAACATCTGATCCTGGTATCCGAGCATGTATTGCAGCATCATACCTGTGAGAAAGACTGTATCTCTCAGAGTGAGTTATCCAGTGTTCCAGTTCCAGAGGACATTCCAGTAAATATTCCTGTTCCTGAGAAGAATCCCGAAACTCCTGAAGCAAGTTGGTCACTGATGACTGTCCCTGTTGCTAACCCAGTTCTAACTGCTATATCACTAGATCAGGTTGCATTTCCAGAATGTGTTCCCGATACATGGCGACTTGGACATGAATGTTGTCTTTATTTCTTATCGTTTACACCGTTGTATGTTTCCTTTCAAATGTTATTATACTGTGGGCAATTCATTAAAGAAGGAGGATATAGATCAATATGTATGCTTACATTTAAGAAGCTTTCTAGGGGCTTGCACAAGTGTATAAATACTGAACACGTGTGATCCTGACTGCCATTTTGTAGTAAGCTGTTGAGCTGTAAGCATGTGTGTCTGTGTAATCTGTCAGTTAATCAGTTTGTTTATATTTTGTACAGCTGCTATCCATCTTGATGTGTTTCTATGTAATAAAGCATATAAACGATGTTCCCCACCTGTTTGTCTTCAATGGTGAAACAAGATGAGTGACATTCCACCATAATCTGTACTGCTCAATCACTACTAGAACTGCTTTAAAAAACTCAGCAGTCCTTTACTACAGTCGAATCCTGGATAAAAAATGCCCAACTCTTTCTTAATCTAAAGAAGACTAAATTGGTACTCTTCTACCCCCAAAACACATCCCCTGTCACCGATCATTTCAACGTCTTGGCATCTGACAACACTGTCATAGAAATAGTGCAGGAAACCAAACTTCTAGGAGTAATCATTGACAATAAACTTTCCTTCCACCACCATATACAGCAAAATATAAAGAAAACTCATCAAAAACTGTGACTCTTGTATAGAAACGAACATTTCTTAACTACAGCAACCAAAGTTTCCCTCCCAAAATCCTTTTTACTTCCCTCCCTTCTTTATGGTGCCCCTATTCTAATTAATTTACAAACTTCTACGCTAAGCAAGGTGGAGCAGTGCTACAAAAAAGTCGCAAAGTTTGCCACAAACTCTAAATATTGCACACACACCACTGTAAACTACTACTAGAACTAAACTGGTTTGAACTTCTCAACCAACTTGCCTTTACTCAGCTATCCACTTTGTACAACTTTACTTTCAAGCCTACTGCCTGCCTACACTACCCAACTTAGTCACACCTTATACACCAAACAGATCCTTACAATCAGAAGATAAAAATCTCTTAGCTGTCACGAAACCGACAAAAAAAAACTGGTCACTCTCGGTATTCATATTCTGTTTCTAAAATATGGAATTCACCACCGCTTGCTACAAGGTCTATGCCTGCCCTAACACACTTTAAAGCCTATTTAAAAAATCATCTCAAAAATACATGGTATAAATCCAGCCTAATGCTCAGCTCTTGACCTTCCACACTAGCTTCATTTGCTTCTTATTCTGTTGCATCCCACTCCTTCACAGTCTGCAAGATCCTAATGTCTCTCCTAACTCCTTGTCTGTTTCTATACCATCTCCTTAAGCTACTGCTCAGTCTGCAATACCTCTTTTCTTAACTCTCTCACTATCTTTCTGCATCACTAACTCTTGTGCTATTATTTTCCTAACCAAAACTCTCATTTTATTTTTCATGTACTATAACAACCGATGTCATACATTGTACTACCTACATACTACTTTTGTACACTATCTACTCATAGGCTATGCATATATTGTCAGAATAACTAAAACTGTCTATAATGATATAACTTTATTGAGTTATCCACATGTGTACTCTATCTTAGAACCTAGTTTACATTCTATCAGGCTATTTTTGTATAGTATTCCTCATGTCACTTGCATTGTTTTTGGACTGTAATGTACTTGTATTGCACTGCATGTGGAGCTTTTCTCCCCAGGACTCCACTGAAAATGGGTTCTGTAGGCCCAGTCGGACCACCCTGGTAAACAGATGTCAAATAAATAAATAAAATAAATATATCATCTTCACAGCTTCCTTATCAAAGTCTGTCTCCATCATTCATTTGTACAACAGAGGTCTCTTAGTCTGATATAAAATCCCTCATTAATTCCCATGTCCACATCTTGCAACCTAGTACATGCTACGTGTCTTTCACATGCAGATTGTTTTAACAGTGTTCTTCTCCCACCTTTCCCATTAGTCATGGTACGTAGGCCTTAGCTTGAAACCCTCCCTGCCATTATGCTCACTTTTCAGTTCCCTTTCTAAAGTATTCAGATATAAAACTATGCACAGTATCAGAGGATTCGCTATGCTTACACCTCTTTCTGCAATACAAGTCTACAAAATACATATTTTAGTGGGATTCAAGCTGTTCTCACAAGATAAATTAAAAATCTTCCAGCAGTTATGTTCCTGGTTCACTGCTTCATTAGTAGAGTAGCTGTTACAGGCATACCTCTCAACTGTCCAGACTTTTGCAGATTGTCCAGATTTTTCCCTCATATTTTTGGTCTGTTTCACATAAAATTTGTGGTTTTCTAACAAGTCATTGAGAATTGCAACCAATAGCAAAGGACAGACATTTGCATTACACGCTTTATATCCTTCAGAAAATGCATGCTAATGGAAGACCTCTTATTCTAGCAAATGTCTAAGTTTATAAAAGCAGTATTTAAAAATTGTCCCTATTTTTGAGCCTTTGTCTCCCCACATTATTTTGCCATTGTCCATATTTCTTGCACTAAGAGGTTGGGAGGTATGGTTACAGGACATCATGCAAATGAATAAAAGGTCTATGTGATATATCAACAGATAATGGGAATATCAAAGTATGATTGTTCAATATTTTTTGTTTTGCTTTAAACACCTTTATTGAATTATCACTTGTGACACAGGCACATTTACATTTATATAAAATGAATCAAACTGTATTAACAAGTTAAAATTAGCAAACATTATGCTTCACATATATTGCTATATATCATATAACCTAAGCAACATTACATAAATCATTCAATACCTGCCTCCCCTTTTTAAACAAGAAACATTTTTATTAAACCGCAACTTACGACAAAAGCAATCATACATTTATATAAGTGAAAACAAATGACACAGACACAATCCTAGTTGAAAGCATGTTACATCACAAACCATACTGACACACTTCCAGATGCAAACATTATGCATCAGTTATAAACGACCTAACCACTTTCAGTCAAACATTGCATAGCTCATTTAAGTTCTGCCTTTTTTAAACCTCATTCATGCCTTGTATGTATTGTTCCCACACATGCAGTGGTGGTGCTGCGGTAGTGTTGTTGCCTCACAGTAAGCCGTTGTCCTGTTCGATTCTCAGTTAGAGCGTCTTCTGTGTGGAGACATGCATGAATGGGCACACCTTCGTTGAAGGTTGTGCGTCAGGGCTGGCAACTCAGCACGTAAAAGTCTACTGCCTTAGCATTAGCGGACCAGAGTTCCGCTGTGGCGACCCCTAACTGGGAAAAGCCGAAAGACACAACAGCATGTATTGTTCCCACAATTCCCATTTTTCCTATGTAGTTTGCGCCTACCTTTTTCTAAAGATCTCAGTCCTAGTTGTTTTATCTCTGTTACTATATTGACTACCGTGCTTGTTCATTATTAGTGAGAATGGGTAACATCAGTTGATAAATACTGATGAATGGGAATTGTGCTTTGCCATAGGAAAGCAAAGGCTAAAATGCCTACATTTTCTTCACTGCAGGTTAAGTAAAATTTTGCATTTGATTCTGAAGAAGCAAATGCAAAAATATCAAAAAACTTAAAATCTGAACAAAGTAGCATGTGAAATAATACAACAGCAGTATAAGAGATAGCTTTATTTTTTCATTTTGTGTTGTGGGCAATTGACAGTCAATAATGAGCTTTGCTCCTTCAGCAGCACACAATGTTTATAGTCATTCCAGGTGTCACTGTAAATACAGGCAACAAACCTATAGTCTGGGTTTGGATTCTTGACATAATGCCTAAGTACATCTTCAACAGTTTGCAGTTCTTTTTCTTTTTAATTTCCCTATTCAGTACAATTAGGTTCAGTTTCACTATGAAATGAAAAAGGCAGGTGTCACTTACGAAGCAGATAAGCAGTTCAAGAAAGCAGTATTTCACTGAAAAAACTGGCAGTCACCTACATAAAACATATGACAAAGAACAGAGTAGTAACTTTTTTTATTACACTGGAAGTAATATTTAGAAATGTAACTGTATCTCTTACATTTACAGGAAGTAGTGCTCTTGAATTAATGATAGTGTTAAAGTGGTTAAAGAAAATTAGCTCTATATACAAAGAAATCAAATTAGGAACTGAGTCTGACCACTGACAGAGAGGATGGAGAATTTGGTGCAATGCCAGGAATAAATACTAAACTAATAGAATGAGTATAAGATAAATAAATTATCTATGGAGAAAGAAAATAAAAAGGTGAAATCCTCCTGATAGTATGGTGTTGAATACTTTGGCACCAGCTTTTTTTAATGAAAAGAAAGAAAGCAACAGAACAGGAACTTAGCCAGCACCAGGGCACAAAGGGATATTATACCATGACCCCCCATTAATATTCCAAAACGTGCATGCTGATTGGCCAGAGTGCACGTTGTAAATTGACTTATACTAAAGGAAAAAGGTCCGGTCGCCCGGACTTTTTCCATTAGTATAAGTCTCTTTGAAAACACTGTCTCGCTATGTTAAAAGAGTTTAACATAGCGACACAGGTTTAAAAAAAAGCAACGGAGAAAGCAAGATCTCCGTTGCTTTTTACTGTTTTGCTATGTTAAATGGGCTTAACATAGCAAGACAGCTTTAAAATAAGCAACGGAGATGTCCATTGCTTATTTTAAAGCTGTCTCGCTATGTTAAGCCCATTTACCATAGCGAAACAGTAAAAAGCAACGGAGATCTTGCTTTCTCCGTTGCTTTTTTTTTTAAACATGTTTTGCTATGTTAAATGGGTTTAACATAGCGAGACAGCTTTAAAATAAGCAACGGAGATGTCCGTTGCTTATTTTAAAGCTGTCTCGCTATGTTAAACCCATTTAACATAGCGAGACAGGTTTAAAAAAAAGCAACGGAGAAAGCAAGATCTCCGTTGCTTTTTACTGTTTCGCTATGGTAAATGGGCTTAACATAGCGAGACAGCTTTAAAATAAGCAATGGACATCTCCGTTGCTTATTTTAAAGCTGTCTCGCTATGTTAAACCCATTTAACATAGAGAAACAGTAAAAAAGAAATGGAGATCTTGCTTTCTCCGTTGCTTTTGGCCACAGCTCTGATGTACTGGGTAGGCATGCGCAGTACATCAGAACTGCCGCGGATACCAGACAGCTGTGGAAGGGCAGCAAAGAGGCATTATGCAATGCCATTATTTAAGAAAAGTAATTATTTCTTTTCTTAAATAATGTCATAGTATAATAGCAATAACCCACTTCTGGGTGTGGGTAATGCGGGATTTACCCACGGTTGTCTTTGTTTGGCCACGCCAACCATGGGTAAATCCCGTATTACGCACACCCAGGCGTGAGTTATTGCTATAATGCCCTGCCTATGCTGTAGATTACCTAGATATGAGTCTTGGAGCAGCCAGCCTGGGAGGGTGGAAGTGAGTCACCAATGCTGGAAGGAGGGACATAGCTTATACTACAATACTAACATCCAGGTAAGGTTGAATATTACGACAAGGCAGCATGGAGGACTGGGGATGCGCAGTCATCAAGCAGTGCCATCAGCTATTGTTGTAGTTGGGCATTGACTCATGCAAGGAAACATGCATATGCTAGTGGACACTGCTGAGGGAGTCATGTTGGGCTGGTAAAGTGAGGTATAGTAAAAAAAAAAAAAAAAAAAAAAAGGATTATACTGCACAGACTTAGCCCATGAAGGTCACCAGTCTAGTGCAATTACAAGATATGCTGCTCTTGACCATCCATTTTTCTAGAAGAGACTCTTGTAAGCTGTGCTAAACTGGCCCTCTGAGGGGAGGCATGCTTCTGCATGCTGAATTCCCTCGCGGCTGTATGAAAAACATAACACACTGTAATTCACTCAAAGTCTAAACCAAGATGAAAGGTCCTGTTCTTAGGTCTGCATTACTAGCTATGAAATAATTACACATTACTTCACCCATCTCAACAGGTTCACAGGTCAAAGTAGAGCCTTTTGTCATAATCATGCAAGTTTATACAGGGCTTTGATCACTGCAGGGTAACACTTTGAAATTTGTTGATGCCACTGCAGAAAGAGTACAGTTTGTTTTGTTCAGCACAGTATGAACCAAATACAAACTGTTGGATGACAGTAGCCAATGTTTTTCTGGATGGTGTTCTATGTTATCTTCATATAGCTTTTAATGTGCTTAAAAGTGTGAAGGTTTTCTAGAAATAAGTTCCAACATTTCTAGGCATTTCACTACCTTTGTATTTAGATTGATGGTTATACTGTTATGTTTCTCTGACACAAGTTAGTTTCATATAAATCAATTGCTAACATATGGAAACAGTCTAATAATTGCTTTTTTACACTTCTGTATGGCAATAGTTGCTACATTATTACCTTTGACTGTTGGGTAGGTACATTACAACAATGCTGGCACACCATTGTTATATTTATTTTCTCATATATGGCAGTAATTAAGTATATGTCAGTAATTAAGTATATCATGTATGAGCTCATCTATGCATATTTTGTGGGAGGTTGCATTATAAGCATAATTCCATCAGTGGTGTCTTTTGAGTAAGCTTTCGTATGAATATCTATTTAAACATAAACTGATCCTCATAAACATTTTAGGAAACATTTTTAAAACGCTTCGGATGGTGTTGACAAGTATTTAAGGCTGCCACTATTTCAGATACTTGTATAAAAAGAACATTTCTTAAACTTTGCACATCATTGCCCCAGGGAGCTATGACCCTAGCCTTTAGCATCATCCTACCTTCACCAAGAATGATACTACAATACCAACAAAAAATAATTGACTTCAACAATTGACTTAGTTTTTGGTGTTATTCCAAGGGGCTCCAGTATCTGTCTGCCTGGGATGACATGGTTGACAGGCCTCGATGCTTTGCCAGAGATGGCCTCCACCTGTTACCCCTGGGATTGCAAATCCTGGCTAAGGCTCTTGCCTCCTCCATTGTGCCTTTTTTAGGCAGCGTCCCAAAGACAAATCTTCCAACATAAAAGATATGTCAAAAAGCAAATTGAAGGTCATGCTGCTTAACACTAGGAGCCTTAACCTGAAAATGCACTCAATGGAGGCTCTCATTGTACTGGAATATGCCTTCTGGTTCAGGGATGCGGACAGCACCCCTGCCTTACCAGGCTATATCTCATTCCACACAGTCCGATCCCAAAATGAGGTCGGGAAGACTAAGGGTGGTAGAGTCTCTATCTTCATTAAGGACAGGCACAGCTTCAGACTGGTTTGTCGGCATGATGCACTGGAACAACTCCAGGTGCAACTGATAGTTGGCAAGACACCCATCCAAGTTATAGCCAGCTATAGACCCTCCCCCATGACTCCATCCTTAGTCTCAACAAGCAAATTAGATCACTAGTGAAAGCCTCCAAAGCCAATTAAGAATCAAAACTAGCATCCAAAACAAAGGGAAACCACAATACCCTCTTCAGCTATGTCTAGATCCTCCATGGCAAAGCTCAGGTTTGTTCTGAATTAGTACTTAATGGTATGACTTACATTGATTTTGTTTAGTTAGTCAACCTGCTGGCAGACAGGTTCAGTGAAAACTCCCCCCTTTCCCCACCTCAAAGGCCCATTCGACATTCACGATACTTGTTCCACACCTCACATATCTGTAGATCAAGCGTTAAAGGACCTATCCAAGGTAAAGAACACAGCTTCCATGGGACCTGACAGTATCCCAGGTTGAATTATACACCATCTACAGCAAGAGTTGCTTCACCATTGAGCACCCTATTCAACCACAGCCTAAGTACAGGCTTCATTCCAGCAGAATGGAGAACTGCCATTGTCATCCCTTTGCACAAAGGTGGTGCCACTAATGACCCTGGAAACTGTCTCCCCATTAACTTGACAAGCCTGATCTGTAAAGCCATGGAGCATATTAATATGGATGTTATGAACAAGGACATAGGCAATCTCCAAGCACTTGACCACACCCAGTTCAGATTAGTCAAGGACATATCTTCCCTGTTGAACCTGGTTGACTTCTTTGAGACTGTCACCAAGACCCTGGATGAGGGAAAGTCAGTACATACAGCTTATCTTGACTTGGCCAAGACCTTTGACACAATTTCCCACTCAGGCATCTTTGAAAAGCTAACACAACTTGGCATAAATCCCTATCTCATCAGGTGGGTGGCCAACTGGCTCACTAGTAAGACCCAGAAGGGCAAAATAGGTGCCTCCATCTCTGACAGCAGACCTGTCACTAGTAGTGTTCCCCAGGGATCTGTCCTGGGACCCCTACTATTTGGAATTTACTTCTCAGAGGTCCAGAAAAAGACAAAAGGCCTATAGTTGACCAAGTTTGAGGACAACTGTAAGTCATTGACTCCCCAAATGATGTTAACATACTTCAAGAGGGTCTCACAGCAAGAAATGACTGGTGCCAAAGTCATGGCCTTAAGTTTAATGTAAAAAAATGTATTATCATACTATTCAACAAAAACACTACCCCTACTGATTATCACATCAGCGACAAACCCCTAAGCACACAAACTATGGTAAGAGACCTGGATACTCAGGTTGACAACAATGTCACATTTGACCATCATGTAGCGGCAGTGGTCAGAAAAGCCTTTCTGTTCACCTCATAAGTAAAGGGACTGCATCCAGAAAAAAAAGAGGTTATTACCTCTCTATACTCATCTCTCATTTGGCCAGTAATTGAGTATAATGCCCCATTTGATATGCACCTCTCCAAACACCTGCACCAATGGGAAAGGCCACAGAAATACCTCACAAATAGAATTCATGGTCTACAACACCTGTCCTATGCAGACAGACTCAAATCACTATCACTGTACTCGGTATCATACAGATTGTTCAGAGGTGATCTGTGTCTCGCCTACAAAGCAATTTCAGACCCTGCCTTACTAGAGATGCTCCATATCTGTAAATCTAACTCCTTGCACATTACCCACTTGAAAGACCTAAATCTAATATGCAACATCAAAAAAACCTGCTGGAGAGACAGGTTTGTCTCCCAGAGACTGCCCCGTCTCGGGAATAGAGTTCCCATACACGTCAAATAGAGTACCTCACTGACTCTCTTCAAGAGCAACCTTAATGAGTGGATGGGAAATCACAATTTTGTCCCGGGGTTCCACCTGTGTCCCTCACTGACAAGGGTGAGAGGTGCTGACTGAGGTTTCTTTTTTGGGGATAAACTCTTGACTAGGTTTGTAAGGGCCACAAGGCCATTTGCCTAGTAACTTCATATGATCCTATGACTTGTTTTCACTTGCCTGCCAAGTTTACCTCTCACTGTTAAATGTTAGTTGTTATAATAGTTTACAGAATGGGAGACCTACACATTGCCACTCTGACTGAAGAATGTTCTCCAGCAGAGTGTTAATGAACAGGGAATGCCTGCTGAAAAATGAGACCACTGATAGTTAAGCACTGATTTTGCTCTTTAGTGAGTGTAAAACTAAAAAAAAAAAAATTAAAAAAATAGAAAAGTGAGTTTATGTTTGTGTATGCATGTGTGTGTATGCCTACATGAAAGCGAGAGTGAAAGTGAGATAGATCAAGCCATTGTTTAACACTCGCTGAGCAGTGTTTTCTGAGATTGATCAAGCCATTGTTTAACACTCACTGAGCAGTGTTTTCTGAGATAGATCAAGCCATTGTTTAACACTCACTGAGCAGTGTTTTCTGAGACTGATCAAGTCATTATTTAACACTCGCTGAGCAGTGTTTTTTGAGACTGATCAAGTCATTATTTAACACTCGCTGAGCAGTGTTTTCTGAGATTGATCAAGCCATTGTTTAACACTCGCTGAGCAGTGTTTTCTGAGATTGATCAAGCCATTGTTTAACACTCGCTGAGCAGTGTTTTCTGAGATAGATCAAGCCATTGTTTAACACTCGCTGAGCAGTGTTTTCTGAGATTGATCAAGTCACTATTTAACACTCGCTGAGCAGTGTTTTCTGAGATTGATCAAGTCATTATTTAACACTCGCTGAGCAGTGTTTTCTGAGATTGATCAAGTCATTATTTAACACTCACTGAGCAGTGTTTTCTGAGATTGATCAAGTCATTATTTAACACTCGCTGAGCATTGTTTTCTGAGATTGATCAAGTCATTATTTAACACTCGCTGAGCAGTGTTTTTACTGTTTAATGAGTGTAAAATTAAAATAAAGATAAAAAGGAAAGAAAGAAAAGTCTGAGTGTGTATGTGTGTTTATGTTTCTGTCTGGATGTATCAGTGTATGCCTGCTTGTGTGCATGAAAGCAGAAGTGTGTGTGTGTGTGTGTGTGTGTGTGTGTGTGTGTGTGTGTGTGTGTGTGTGCGAGAGAGAAAGACAGGGATAGAGAGAGAGAATGAGATCAATTGAGCAGTGGCAGCAGCAGTTAAGAGGCCTGCATACCTCTCAACCTCTTAGCTCAAGAAATCTGGATAAAGTTTAAAATAAAGGGGGAACACAGGTAGAAAAATAAGAATGGATTTTAAATATTGCTCTTATAAAATTAGAAAGTTGCTTGAATAACAGGATTTGTGTTAACATGCATTTTCTGAAGGAAATAAAGACTGAAACTAAAATGTATGTCATTATTTAATGACTTTAATCCCTAATGATTGGGAACAAACATAAATGTTATGAGTAAGGGACCAAAAATGAAGTAAATATCTGGATATCTTTTGAAAATATTATATTTTGGATATAAAGTACTTCCTCCAACACCAGTTATGCTGCTAAATGCTAGGAGCCTAAACTAGAAACTGCACTCACTGGAAGCAGTACTCACCTTGAAAGATGTTGACATTTGTGAAGTCACTGAGGTCTGGTTAAGGTTGCGTAGAGCAACTTTAACAGGTAACATTTCCTTCCATACGTTCAGACCACAAACTGAAGATGTGAGAGCTAAAGGAGGTGGTGTATTAATATTCATTAAAGATAAATACACCTCTAGATTGGTTAAACATCACAATTCCCTTGAATTGCTTCACGTGCAATTGACTGTAGGTAAGACCCCTCTTCGGGTCATTGCCACCTATAGGACCCTCTGCATGAATCAGGACATCCAATTAGCTTGCTTGGATCTACTTGAGTCAATCAAGTTACAACCAAACAACCTAGTTTTGGGTAACTTTAATTACCCATCCTTTGACTGGGTAAATTATGTGTGTTCTAACTCACTTGCCCAAAGGTTCCTGGGCTTTGTTAACTCCAATGCCCTGGACCAGCTGGCTGACACACCCACAAGAGGCTCAGTCATCCTGGATCTAATGCTTACCAACATGGGGGACCGCTGTACCACCCCCAGTGTGTGGCCATCCATGGAGAGATCTAACCACAAATCAGTCTTGCTAGAAGTAACAAGACCCCCCCCCCCTTAGCAACAACTAGACTAAAAACCTTCTCCAAGAACAATAACAACCTCTTACGTGACAGTATAAATAACTTCATAACCTCTCCCCCCACTGATGGAACAGACACCTATGCTGAGTTATACACCAATGCTTTATACGATCACCTGTACAATTGTATTGACTCTGCCATACCTGATGCTACCAAAGAAAGATCTTCAAGGAAAAACAAACCTGCCTGGTGGACAACTACCATCAATAGGCTATACAACACGAGAAAGAAATTGCTGTCTAAGAGTAGGAAGAAATGGTCTCAAAACTGGAAACACTCCCTCCTCGATTTAAACAAGCAAATAAAACTCTTAGTGAAGTCCTCCAAAGCTAACTATGAATACAAATTAGCTTCCTAACTAAGATAACCACAAGGTGTCCTTTAGTTGCATCTATAACCTCAAAGGTAAGGCACAGATTTGCGCTGAACTTGTAGTTAATTGTACTAAATATACAGAAACTGTGGATATAGCAAATCTGCTGGCTGACAGGTTCAGTGAAAACTTCATTCCCCTGTCCCCACCATATATACCCCAAAGCATCCCAAACACCCATCCCCCACCCTAGTATGTCCAAGGAGCAGGTCTTAAATGCCCTCTCCAAGGCCAAAATCACAGCCTCTATGGGAACAGACAATATCCTGGGCTGTGTTCTACATGGGTTAAAACAGGAATTAGCATCACCACTGGGCATGCTTTTCACTCACAGCCTAAACACTGGCTTTGTCCCAGTGGAATAAAAGACAGCTACCATCATCCCTTTGCATAAAGGGGGTGCATTCATGGACCCCAGAAACTATAGACCCATTATTCTGACCAGCTTTATTTGCCAGGCCATGGAATGAATCATCATGGACATTATTAACAAAGATATATAAAATCTCCAAATGCTCACCCCCACCCAGTTTGACTTTGTCAAGGGGAGATCATGCCTGTTAAACTTGGTGGACTTCTTCGAGACAGTCACCAAAGCCCTAGACGAGGGCAAATCTTTGCATACAGCTTACCTAGACTTAGCCAAGGCCTTTGACACAATCCCCCACTCAGGCATCACTGATAAAATCACCCAGCTGGGTATCAACCTATATATTGTCAGATGAGTTGCAAACTGGCTCACTGATAAAACTCATATGGTCAAAACAGGGGACACTCCACCTCTTCCAGCAGACCTATAACCAGTGGTTTTCCACAGGGATCAGTTCTGGGACCCTACTGTTCACAATTTACTCCTCTGAAGTACAGGCTAAAACTAAAGGATTGTGGCTGACAACGTTTGCTGATGACTGCAAACTGGGAGTGATCATTGAAACCCCTACAGATGTCAGCATCCTGCAAGATGGTCTTACACAGATTAATGACTGGTGCCAAAGTCATGGTCTTAAACTTAATGCAAAAAAATGCATTATCATTCCCTTCAGCAAGGGCGATGTTCCTGCAAACTACCACATCAAAAGCAATACCCTAAGCACACATTCAGTGGTGAGAGATCTGGGCACACAGGTCGACAGCAACCTTAACTTCGATCAGTATGTCTCCACTGTGGTAAGATGGGCATTTTATATTGCTCATCTCATAAGTAAGGGCATTGCCTCCAGCAAAAAGAGGTTATAACCCCCCTATATTCTTCCCTCATCAGACCAATAATCGAGTACAATGCTCCCTTTGGTATGTTGCTTGCCAAATACCTGGAGAGACCACAAAGGTACCTTACAAATAAAATTCAGGGTCTTCAAGATCTGTCTTATGCGGACAAACTGAAATGATTTATAATATAGTAATAATAAAAAATAAGTAAGTAAAACATAACATTTTTACAGACAGCCCATTCTCTAACAGCAATAATGTCCTCTATGGTATGTGTTACCTGTGCCTGAGATGTTGGGCCTCATAACACCCCTGTTATTTACACAGTAACACACACCCCATTGGGCATTATTGCTTGCTTATACTATAGTGAGATACTTATATATTGCTTATGTTCTGGCATTTGCTAATGTTATCCTTTCCTGCAGACCTGCATTATTTCCTGCCCTTCCTCTGCACTACTAATAACTATTTTTTAACACTACAGAACCAGGCAGTCTGTGAAAACTTTGTCAGCCAGCAGTTATTTTGTAAAATTGTCACATAATTTTTCAGAACATGTTTTACTTCTATATTTTATATTTGTTCTAGACATGCTGTATATTTTATGGAAAACATGGGCTTTAGAAAGGAGATTTATTTATTTATTTATGTATGTACTATTTCCTCCCCTTGTAAGTGGACTGGTCTATTGACCCTTTTCAGCCATGACCCAAACTCAAAGAGCAGAAGACACATCACAGTCTTTCAATCAAGAATATTATATACAAAGTAAGTACATAACAAAATTTAGAATATGGCAAGACTGAATGCAGATAGGTCAACATTAAAAAGATCCTGTAAGAGTACATTGGAAAAAGAAAGATATATACAAAATGCAAGCTGAGATGTGCATAAATTGCAGTGCAATCATGCATATAATACATAAACTCCTGTATACATGTGAAATATTTACATAGAAGATACTGCATTAAGAGGTTGAGAAAAGTTTATTAACCTTGTTGTATTATTCATGATATGGGATGGTAAGTTACCTAACCATCGTCATGGCAGCAGTTGTAGGTAGATTCAGTAAAGAGATGCTCTTTAAGCTCATATTTGAAGCTTTTAATGCTTTCTTGATTTTTTATGTCTGTAGACAAGTGGTTCCAGGTAGCAGGTTCCAATCTAGAGAAGACTGTCTCAGCTACAGCAGTTTTAAATGGAGGATGTACTAGAGTGAAACTTTTGCCTTGTGTACATCTGGGTACATAAAGGTTGTAAATGTAGTTTCATTCTTAATGAGGGGCAGTGAATGTGTTTTAGCACCTTGTAAATTAGAGTACTTAGAAGAAAAGTGGCCTATGAGGCACTGAAAACCATTTGGAATTTTTTTAGCAAATTGCAGTGGCGTATCTGGCATCATCTTATCGAATGAATCTGCAGATTTTATTTTCAGCAATCTGCATTCTCTAAGTATTTGTGTTCTGAATGCATAACAAGAAAAGAAAGGCCATATTCAAGTTTGGATATTAAAATATTTCTGGCAATGGCTCTGAGAGCAGCAGGTGAAAGGAGGTGACTGATCCTGTAACAGTTTTAATAGAGCAAATACGTTATTTGTTACAAACTCTGTGTGTATGGAAAAGGAAGGGAAAGGGTAGGGTCAAGTATTAGCCCTAGGTACCTCTATTCAGTGACATTAGATGTTATGTTCCTATTAAGATTTGTTAAGATAATAGGAGGAATTGTGGGTAATTTCTTGACCGAGGCAAAGACCATAATTCTTTTTTTTTTTTTGTGTTAATTAGTAGTTTGTTAGTAGTGGACCAGGTGCACAATTGAGTGAAATTGTCCTGTAACTTGGTTTGCAGGTCAGAGTGGCTAGTACTGGACTGCAGGAGCAGCATATCATGTACATACATTACTAATTTAAGATTTGGTAATTCTAGGGGGAGATAATTAAAAAAGAGAGAAACGAGAAGTGGACTTAGCACAGACCCTTGTAGTACACCTGTGTTAAGTTTACCAGCAGTAGAGGATAAGACAGTGGTATGGACCTGGAAGGTTCTGTCTTTTAGACAACTGTGATACTAGCAGATAGTGTTATCTTCAAAGTTTAGTCTTTTGAGTTTGTTGAGAAGAAGGGTATGGCTGACAGTTTCAAAAGCCCTTGTCATGTCAGCAAATTTACCTGCAGTAATATGTCCCTCATTCAGGTTACAATAGATGGTATTAGTGGCTATAACATGAAAAGTAAAGGTACTGAGGGCATTGTGAAAGCCATGCTGTGAATCACATAACAGACCATAGCTGCTAATGTGCTTAACTAGTTGTTTCTATAAAAGTTTTTTTTAAATATTTTGGTAATAGGGCCCGGTGTAGCAATAGGCCTATAATCCTTCCACCAAATAGGAAAAGTGACTTTAGGTAGAGGGATTATATCTGCACACTGAAATGCTAGTGGACCAGTGCCTGAGCTGAGAGAGAGTTTAAAGATATGACCAAAGGGTTTAGTGATTTTTTTCAGCTTCAAGCCTTAAGAAGGTGGGATGAAGATTGGCTGATTTAGATCCTGAACTGTTGAGTTTGAGAAGTAGAAACTTGATCTTTTTAACTGAAATTTCAAAGTGAAAGGCGGCTGCATAAGAAGCTACAGGGTATAGATCAGGGGAGGAAGGTATTTGTTTTTAGTTGTTGGGGTACTAAATTGTTGGTAAGGCATTAGTTATGTCAGTTATGGTGGATTGCAAAAAGTGAGCATAATCATTAAAAAGTGAAATGATTCAATGTTAAGGGTTCCTTCTTGGTATGTGAAGAGTTATTTAATGTCCCTGTTAAGCGTTCTATTTCTTTCCAGAACTGATTGAGTCTAGACGAGTTAGCTTCCTATTTCTATTTAGGGTGCAAGGCTTTTACAGTATTTGTTGTAATTCTTGTTTCTTTCTTTTAAACACAGGAAAACTTGTTGTAACTCTATATTGTTGGAGTTCCTTTTCCAGTTCTACCAGGCTAAATCACTGGCTTTAATTTTGTTTTTAATATCCAATGAAAGCCATGGGCAGTGCTGTGATCTAAGCCTTCTTTTTGTAAGGGGGTACAGTGTATCCTGAATTGTGGTCAGTTTTGTGCTGAAAAATTCTAAAGCAGAGGTGGGTTCAGACAAGGCATACAGGGGAGTATAATCTGTAGTACCGAGTAGGGTGTTGAAATTTGGTAACTTATCATTAGTGAAAGATCTTCCTTCAATTATTTTAGAAATTTTTTTAATATATTCTGAATGACCAAATGGATTTACTAGGAGAGTGGTCACCCAGAGCACTCGGGAGTATTTCAGTATAAAGGCACTTGTTTTGCATGTGGGTTATTATTAGGTCAAGTGTGGAGCTCTAACCAGTTCTTGTGTTGGTTCCAGTAAGACCCTGTATTATTTGGCCAGGCTAAATTGCTGTAACATTTTGTTTAGATGCAGAAAGTCTTTCCCAGTAGTATTAATACTGAAAACACAAAGAATAACTGTGTTGTTATGTACTCCTTTAGGGAGTATATGTTGAAGAGTTTTATGTAAAAAAGACAGAGAGGAGGGTGGGATGGAGGTGTAAACTGCTACTATCCACATGTGAGTATGCACACCTATGGTGATGTGAGAGAGTACCCAAGTGGCACTCTTGTCATCTGCAATATGACAATAAGGAAGCCAAACAGTCATTGAAGTGTTCCTTCTGATTAGAATTAAAGCACTGCCACTAAATCTAGGGCCTGGACTGTTGTCATTATATATACAGGAGTTGTCCTATATAAAAGTACAGGGGCAGCAATTATCCTTCAGCCAGGTTCTGATATAACAAGAATGTGTTGATTTTCTGTTACCAGTCTTGCTTCAAGACTGGTCCATTTGTTATTAAGACTCCATGCATTAAGGCAAGCAATTTTAAAGTCTTTATTTCTGATATGATAGGCAATTGGGTTTTGTAATTGAGAACTGAGGTAGTCCTGGATTTAACTGTCTCGTGACCATACAAGTTTTGAGTAGGAGAAGGTGGAGTTTTTATAGAAGATCCTTAATTTTTGTGATGGAGACTGGAGACATTTGTAGGAGTACGGACTGCAATAGAAATTTTTCCTTGTGGCAGCATAAGTGAATTTATTGCTGGTATCAGTCAGTAGATTGAGATTTCTTATTTGACAGTAGTAGGCCTGAGTAGGGCTGGAAGGTTCCTGACATGGATGAGAAGGTGGCAAAGTATTTGTAATGAAAAGACTGCAGGCTAAAGTGACAGAGAAAAGAGTAAGACAGCGTGCTAAGGAAAGCGTTGACATATTAACAATTTAGATCACGAGTCTGCAAGATAATTGGGGTTATAACTTGTAAAGACAGAGGTACAGTATGGATTGGGAAATGTCAGAAGTGTAATAGATGATATAGCAGGGTTAGTTATAAAGGGATAGTTAAAGGGCAATATGGAAGATTAGCCAAAATGGTTTCTGATGATGAGTTATTCAGCAGAGAATGTTACACCCTAGTGAACATGTTTCAAGTAAGGGGTTGTCCCTTAAAATTAACTCACAAAATATCCAATGAAGTGGCATTAAAAAGGAAGGATGGTGTCTTTTAACCCCCTTTTAACTTCCAACAAAGTCCCAGTTTACCAAAAATTGATAGCGAGTCTGAAGACATATGGCCTTAATGTTTTTCTTCATTGTTTTATCACCACTTCATGGTTGATTATTTGGACATTAGGACAATTTTAGAATTTTAACAGTTATATTTATATCCTGCATTATTAAAGAATGTTTGGAGCCTGCAAGGGTGTTTTGTTTTTTACAATTTTGGAAAAGAATTGGGGAGTTTTCTCCTGCTTTGACAAAACCTTAGAAAAAATTGGAAAGAGACCCCATCTAGTTTACAGAAGGGGTAGAATTATAAAAACCTACTTGAAAGGACTGGGTGTCCACTCCTGAATTCTATCCCAATAAAAACAGGGACCTGCAAGGGTGGATTTTGTCCACAATGTAATTTTATTTTAGATAAGGAGGGTTTTACAGTCAATATTTTTTTTATAAAGACCCCTATCTAAAATACATGCAATTCAATAGGATTGATTTACTTGGTCAAGTGTCAACAATGCAGCTGTTTCTATGTGAGGCAGACCAAAAGGAAATTTAAAGGACGTATTTATGAACATCTTTATGACATAAAAAGAAAAAAAACATCAACAACTCCCTGTATAAACATGTATCCAACAATTCTACACATAATTTCTTATTTTATGGACCTGACAGGGTGATCAAAGACTATCGAGGTGGTCCCTGGGCTGATCTGATCGAATTTAGAGAACTTGGGTGGCAAATTAGGGTTAATGCATGTGTTTTTCCTGGGCTTACTGACTGGTTATCAATATCTAGTGTGCTTAAATTGCATTCTTATTTGATTTGAAATTTTCAGGTTTAGGATTTAAGGACTGATTAATGTACTCTAGGGCAATGTATTATTATTTTTTTATTTTTTTATAATGTTTTCAAAATTGTTTTATAAGTAACAGAGGTTTTTTAAGTCAGGCTTTGGAATTGGGTATTTCTTCATTTTTTTTGGTTATAGTACAGGGATGTGATTTAGTATGGGAACTTTAAATGTGCCATAAGATATGTGTTCTGTATTCTGATGAAGTCATTCATTATATACTGATGGAAGTGCTCAATTTTCATTAATAGACTTAGAATTGTTTTATTTGTTATCATGTGGTCACTGTTTCCTACCCAGAGCTGTTTGGTTTTTGGTTGATTGTTCTTCATTTGTCGATTATTACTATAGCAGGGTACCTGGATGGTGAGAGAGGTGGTAAAATGAAGAGAAATGGGTGGTTAGGGGATAGTGCAGTTTAGGTTTTGTTTCTTTTTGGGTAACTGGTTACTTACCATGAGAAAATTCATCCTTGTTCTGCTGCTTTGATGAAGTGTGATTTCAATATTTTGAGTGCCGATGAACTGACAGTTGATGAAGTGGGATTCCGACAAACTGAGGTAAAGCCACTGTATGTTATTCCCCATGATATTTTTTTCCCTTATTTTCTAGTACATCTGACAACACCTGTGAAAGCAAAGTAATTTTTATTTACAGCAAAATAATACACGCTGCTTTCCTGCAATCATTTTAAAATGCTGCATTTTCCTTCTCTGTCATCATCATAATCCAACTACAAAGCAGGAATGCCTCAGCTTGGCACTGGTAGAATTAGTTGCTTCTCATAGCATGTGACAGGACTTGCCATTTCCATCATATTTGCTTTCCTGCTTACTATACTTTCTACTAGCATTTGTTTTCTATTGCCTTGTGTAGGTAGTAGAGTAATTGAAATTGTGTTAAAATTGAAATGTGTCCTACACAATGTACCCTATTAGCTGCCGACTAGGCGATATCATATTTTAGTGGGTGTGGTTTATATCCTGGGACTCTCAGATTTGTAGCCAACTCTTCATTCTGTATAAAAAATTACCTCTTCTGTTAGAGTTCAGGGTAGGGTCCCTAGCTGGTGTTTTCTTTATCTGCCTTTGTCAGGCATCACACTAATTCAGGTTTGAGCAGGTGGGAGTGGGACTTAAATGATATGTGGATGTAACCTGAAGAAGAACAGTCCACAATGACTGGTATCCCTCGCAATGGAGAGCAGTAATGACCTGCAGAGAAGATGACCTTACCAGCTTGCTGTGAAGCATTCAGAAGTACAGAAGAGCCATCCAGAGTTCTTTAGTAAATATGACATGATGACTCCTAATGCAATATTCAATATGTATTTTACTCTCCTTGGTATAGATAAAGACTATGGCGTTTATTGCAAACCCTTGCTGTATTTCTACTGCAAATATACTTAACAGCAATGTAACCCTATAATTTAATATGACATAACCATTACAAATGCAATACATAATATGTATCTTAATATCCTAACTGTAGTTGCAGACAGTGGAGCTTATTGCAAACCTCTGCTTTATTTTTACTGCAAATGCACTTAGCAGCATTGTAATTCTAAAACAGATGTATTTTAATGTTAAACACTGTAGCTGTTACCTGTTACTACATTGCCATCTGCACAGTTTATCTCAACTGATCAAATTTGCAGCCACAAATATGCATAATTTGGGTATAAATGAAGTAATTGAAGCATTACAGTTTGGTACAGCTTTGCCAATGATCATTCTAGCACCTTCCTTAATGACAGTTTGCAAGTTATTGATAATGTACTGAGGGAATTTCCAGAGCTCTTCTTATCTTCTGCAAAGGCCACTTTGTACTGGATGGGGTTGAAGGGGTTAGTATTGAAATATTTATTAGTCAAGGTTTTTCGTTGCATGTTAAGTTAGAAGTTTGTCTCTTTGATCAAGGTCAGATTTCTTGTGGATGTGCCTTTTGGTAAAAGCAGTGGTAGTGTTATCAATGGGAGATCATGGAAATATTAAAAGCAAATATCAGCATTGGACCATGCAATTGTTACAAACAATTCATTGCTTATTGATAAGGCTACAAACTTTTTCAGGCAAAGCAACACCTGCATGAATCTGGCCTTTCTGAAATGGACAGACAGCAAATATGCTATAACAGCCAAGCTCTTGACGAGTAAATAGATCGATATCACCCTCCCGTCCCCCCGAGGTATGCGGTGCTTGTGAATGTATTCTCCACAGACACTGGGAAGTACCGCTAACACATTTATTTAATCTGCAATGCATTTCTTTCTTACCTTTACAGTATGCATAACAACAGGATTACAGCTTCCATTTCTTTGCTACTTAGTGGGATGACAGGAAAGAGAAATAAGACAGCTATCCTACCTGCTATGGTTTGGCAGTTTCATTTACAAGGTTAAAAGTTTCACTTGATGAATCAGGAAAAGGTGTGAAAGAGTGGGGGGGGTTAACCTCATGTCATTTCAGTGCAGTGATCACTACAGTAACAGATACTGGTGAAAAAAAAATAATAAAATATAACAGCTGTAGTTTGAATGTTGAGTAAACATACAAGGTTAAAGATTTCTATTCATTCACCTTTAACCTATTCTTTTCTCATTTTTGTAGCATATGATGAGATACAGGATAACTGCTACCACTTTCAGAGGAGGCAGGTGCAGCTGGTCGCAATCATATAAGTAGTGCTTCTCCCCAGGAAAAAGAAATAAGTAGATGTAGCAGTCTCAACATATCAGTAACTGCACATTTACACACATCTTTGTGCCTTTTGGTAAAAGCAGTTGTACAGTTATCAATGAAGAACATGCAAACATAAGCATGAGAGTATGCAATTATTATAAATAATTCATTCAAATTACAATGTTTCATTTAACGATGCTGATCATGGCCAAGCATCAGGGGCATTTCTAGCGGTTTCTGTTTTCCTTGTATGAAGCTGTGCCTGCTTTTACATGTGCATTGCAAAGCAACAACAAACCCACACTGTATCTCTATGGTGACCATGAGCACTCACTCTTTACAATATTATGTCTTAGACACATAGATTGGCCACAGTCCTTTCCCCCTTACAAATGGTGCCACCATATGCTGCTTTAAGGTTTCCAGGAGTGCCTTATTCTCTGCTGTTGTAAAATGGTCATGGCACAGTTATTGTGTATCTCTATTTCTTGGTGTGGTACATGCATGAATCAAAACTACTGACATGGCATCAGATGTGTAAAGTACATGTGTACTCATCACGAGCATTTAAAAAGCTTATACCTGACATGCACCCCTTAACCCTACCCAGGCTGTAGCACCACTTATACATATGTATATATACACATTCAGATAGCACTTTGAGGACATACTGCATTCGGTGACGCACTTCATTTATGGAAACTACCTGTCAGCAAACATTAACTGTATAGGTTCATAGGTGTGTACTAGGTTAATGGCCCTGGAGCTTTTACAAGACTAGCCCAAACAAATTTTCCCTGACACTGTGCCACACGATGTTAGTTCACAGTGCCTCTATCCAGTAGGGCAACTGGAGTGATCCCTGGGGTGAACTTTCTGTTACCCATCCACTCATTGAGATTTTTCTTGAAGAGAGGCAGCGAAGTGCTCTGCTTGACATGAATGGGAAGCTTATTCCAGAGTATGGGCAGTCTTTGGGAGATGAACCTGTCCCTCCAGCATGTTCTGTTGATTGTGGTAGTGAAGTTGTGAACTCTGGAGTATGTGGCACGGGGGGATTGTGATTTCTTTAGGTGTAGCATTTCAAGTAGGGCTGGGTCAGATATGGCTTTGTAAGTCAAGCAGACATCAACTCTGAGTAGATAAGAGACTGAGAACAGTTGAAGTTTCTTGAGTCTGTCCATGAAGGACATGTGTTTAAGGCCTAGGATCCTTTTTGTGAGGTACTTTTGTGTCCTCTCCAGCTATTGTAGGTGTCTGGTCAGGTACATGCCAAATGGGGAGTTATATTCGATGACTAATCTAATCAGGGATGAGTAGCGAGGTATGATGACCTTTTTCTTTCTGGATGCGAAGCCTTTGGTTATAAGATGCACCACGTAGAAGGACTTTCTGACCACAGTGGCAACATGGTGGTTAAAGGTGAGGTGGCTTTTGACCTGGGTGCCCAGATCTCTTATGGCCCCATCACTGTTTAGTGGGCTCCCATCAACGTGGTAATTCATGGGAGCTGAGTTTTTTCCAAAGGGAATGATAATGCATTTTTTGGCATTAAGCTTAAGACCATTGTTCCGACACCAGTCATTCTTCTCAGAGAGGCCCTTTTGTAGGATGTCTGTATCACTTGGGGAGTTGATGATGACTCCTAGCTTGCAGTCATCAGCTAACATGGTCAGCCAGAGTCCCTCTGTGTTAGCATGGACTTCTGAGAAGTAGATGCCAAACATGAGAGGGCCCAGGAGCAAGCCCTGTGGGACTCCACTCGTGACTAGTCAACAGTCTGACTTGGAGTCCACAACTTTCACTCTGTGGGTCCCGTCTTTGAGCCAGTTTGTAACCCACATAGTGATATAAGGATTGATGCCTAGTTTGGTGAGTTTATCCATGATACCCGAGTGGGGAATGGTATCAAAGCCCTTGGCCAGGTTGAGGTAGGCTGTATGCACTGCCTTACCCTCATCCACAGCCTTGATGACTGCCTCAAAGAAGTCAACCAGGTTCAGCAGGATCTCCCCTTGATGAAGCCAAACTGTGTGGAGTGAAGAGTTTGGAGATTGCTTATATCTTTGTTGAGCAGGTCTATGATGATGTGCTCCATAGCTTTGCATATCAGACTCGTCAGGCTAATGGAGCTGTAGTTCCCAGGGTCTGTAGTTGCTCCCCCTTTGTAGATTGGGATAACTGTAGCAGTGTGCCATTCATTAGGGACAAAGCCTGAGGTAAGGCTGTGATTGAACAGGGCACACAGGTGTGGTGCCAGTTCATTTTGTAGTTCATGTAGGAAGCAGCCAGGAATATTATCATGTCCCATGTACACTTTATTACTTGGCTTTGGACAATGCAGCTTTTACTTGTGCCACAGAAATGGTGGGTACCAGGCTTTCTTCTGGTATTATGATAAGGTCTTTAGAGGGGAGAGAGGGGTAAAGTTGGCACTGAATCTGTCGGATAGTATGTTGGGCTATATCTGTTGGCTCAGTATAGAAGGTACCATTGTGCAATAACTTGGAGCAAATCTGGGTATTACCTTGGTGGTTCTTGATATAGCTATAGAAAGCTTTATGGTTGTTTTTGGTGTCAGCCGCAATTCTGTCTTCATAGCTTGCTTTAGAGGATTTGATAAGGGATCTCAGATTTTTGAGTCTGGTAAGGGAGTTTTTCCAGTCTTTTGACTTCATTTTTGTTGTAGTGTTTATTGATGGCTGGGGACCACCAGATTGACTTCCATTTTTTGGAGGAGAGCATCTCAGTTCTATTTGGTATGGCGAGATCCATGCATTTGTGTATGTGTTTGTACAGTGCATTGGCGTATGATTCGGCAGTTATCCAGCTATTTTCCATTGGCATGGGTGCCGAGAAGTTAGCCATCTCTGTTTTCAGGAGCCCAAAGTCAGCTTTGGAGAAGTTTTTCAGGGTGGTCACCTTAGCGGGGGGTGTGGTTGAGATGGACATTTCCATGGTGATCAGTTTGTGGTCAGATTTAACCAGGGAGGAGTTGACTATAGCTGTGGAGCAATGATCTTCCATGTTGGTGATAAACCAGTTGAGCATGTTGTTTCCTCTAGTGGGGGTCAGAATGAGCTGGTTCAGAGCACTGGAGTTGATAAATTTCAGGAAACATTAGGCCTGTATATTGGTACTAGAATAGTTTTCCCAGTTGATGGAAGTGTAGTTGAAGTCACCCAGTATGAGAGTATTGGGCTGGACCATGATAGATTCCAGGGTGCTTAAGAAGTTGGAGTGAGAGTCAAGGGACATGGTTAGAGTTCTGTAGCAGGTTATGACTTGTATTGCCATCTTACCCACTGTTAATTGTACCTGAAGTATCTCAGATGCGTTATGCTGGGCTACCAGTCTGGAGGTGTGTGTATCCTTTATGAATATGGAGACACCGCCGGCTTTGGAACTTCTGTCTGTGTTCTGGGGTTGCAAGGTATGGAATGAGTTGTAGCCTGGGAGTGCAGAGGTGCTTTCCGCCTCTTTAAACTTGGTCTCTATTACAACACAGATTTCGACATTCTCCATTTTGAGGAGATCTTCAAATGAGTGCATCTTGAGAGTTAGACTTCTGGCATTGAGCAGCATGACCCTCAGAATGCATTTGTTTGTGGCAGTTATGGTGGAATTTTGGTCTTTGGAACACTGCCTAAAAAAGTCACTATAGTGGTGGCAAGAACCTTAGCCAGTAGCCAGAACCCCAGGGGTGACAGAAGCAGGCCATCTCTGGCAAAGCATTGACGTCTGTCGATCTTGTCACCCCAGGCAGATACTGGATCCCCTTAGAATGACAACAGAAACTTAGCCAATTGTTGAAGTCAATTATTTTCAGTTCGTACTATGGTATCATTCTGGGTAACAGGAGAATACTTCTCAGGGCTAGGCTCATACCTGCCTGGGCCACATAATCCGAGAGTTCCACCACATCTCTTTTCATGTAGTCCAAGGAGATACATCTCATGTCATTCACACCCAGATGGACAATGACCGAGTCATATTTTTACTTGTTGTGGAGTGACCTGAGTGCATGTGTTATGTGGCAGATCCTGGCACCTGATAGACAACTGACTGTCACCTTCTATTTGGTCAATCTGTGTGGCTCACAATTGAGTATCCTATGATTAGTACAT
Source organism: Protopterus annectens (assembly GCF_019279795.1). NCBI lineage: Eukaryota > Metazoa > Chordata > Ceratodontiformes > Protopteridae > Protopterus > Protopterus annectens. The sequence goes on from NC_056749.1 coordinate 463,868,500, forward strand.
TTGGCAGTGTTTTGGCTTAAGGGCTTAGGTTGAGGGGTACACTGTGGTGGTGTGCTATGTGTTCTGGAGTTGGTGTTGTGTTGTGGTGGTCAAGTGCATTTCTGTCCTGGGGTCTCTGTAAATTTTTATTGAGAGCCTGCGCAAAGGTGGGTGTATGGTTTGTGTTTCCATGTAGTGAGTTGCAAGTGTTGACCTTCTCCTCTTGACCAGCTAGTCTGGTCTTGGCTGCAGTGTGCACTGCTTCCAATTTAGTGATATAAGTGCATCTCTCACATGTATGAGTGTTGGGAGGTACGAGGAGAGGGTTGCCTGTGTACATAAGACAGTTGCTACACTATCTCAGAATGCCCAAGTGCACCAGGCTAGCAGGAGAAAGCACAGGAAATTGCCCTACAGTCATACTCAGAGGGGTGGTCATAACTAATAAGTACTGGTGCTGTTACTGCATAAGAACAGATAGTGCTGATAGCCCCTAAGTGTGCTACAATAAATGCTACAAAGGCCTGTTAAAGTGCTAGTCGATTAATCTAATTGAAGTGCAAGAAGTAAAGAACAAGCATGTTCTAAGGGATAAATTGAAGAGCAGACTTTCTGGCACTGGTAATAGTTTACCTCAGCTGAATGCCGCTGCGCGGTGTGTAAATCCAAGTGAACAAAGGCTTTTAAACCAGAAAGTTGAAAGGGATGGAAAAACTGCACAAACGGTCAATAAACTACAATTTATGGGCAAGAAACCACTCCTCTTGTGGTAGATAGGCTACCTAGTGCATACCACTCCCACTGATAAGCTAGAAGGCTTCCCTCGAACACAGAAAGGTCTGGGGGACTCATAAACTTACAAACAGTCCTGTATACAGCAAATCTATATCTGGACTACACTAGTTACAGGAAAGGTGGGAAACAAACTTAGAATGTTTTTTTTTTTTTTTTTTTTGCAGAAAAGCAGCTAAAACATTAATAAAAACACTAAATGCAGTGCAAGTTAGCACACAAGTGTGCAGCAATATTAAAGCAAATACAGTTTAAAAATGTAGTTTAAATAGAAAAAAATTACTTAAAACAAGTGCAGAAAGCAGTAAATTCAGAAAAAAAAGCATATAGATATATTTGGTAGATGCAGTATGAGTGCAGTTACACACATTTGTGAGTGCAGTTACACAGATTTGTGAATGGTAAAAGCATACAAAATGTTACTTAAAACAGTTCTTTATTAGAAATTTGAATCATTGATATGAAGAAACAGATTCTCTCCTCAGGTTCTTATGACTGCAGAATGATCATTGTCTCTAAATAAAGATCATGTCTGGCAAACATCTATTGGCATATGCCACTGCTCCTTGCATTAGAGTTATTAATGAACCTTATTTGCATTAAATGTTATATAATTACATTAACTTCATTTGGGATAAGCAAACATCACAACATTGGACATGTATGTGAAGAGCATAGGGCTGCATGACTTGCATATTTTGTGCTATGTGGCATGACCCTTTATAGCAAATGTTATAGCATTGCCATATTTATTGTTGCATCCAGAAGCTCAGGTTTACAATGAATGGATCACCTCTGCATTCTACTTGAATTGCTGTACTTATCTGCTTTATAGTGAGTGTATCACCATGTCAGGGTAGTTCATGAACATCTGTTAGGAGGTGAAGTACAGATAACAGTGTTCCTTTATACGAAATATGGCATTCACCTGTTTGGGCTGTGAGGGTGTTGTCCAATTCATCATAATAATGTATGAGAGGATCTGACCACTGACCTCCACCTACAGACAGCGACCTGCATTCCACATTTGCTATCATTTTGATGACTTGCAGAAGTCGTGAGGGCAGGCTGCTGCTGAGTCAACATTTGGGTTAACCAAGTTTAATGGTCTTTGCAGTGTTGTGCTGTTTACTCTGTAGTGGCCTGTACACTCATTTGGTATCCTTAGTTACTGTCTCTCTGTACCTAAATGTGCAAACCCCTTTTGGATAAGGATATATCTCTGTGGTACTGCTTAAAATCACCAGAAGTTCAGTGTCCTGGGCTGCTATGTATGGATAAGTGCTCTACCCTGGTTAGCAAATACAAAAACAAACAAAATATGTATTGCATCTGGTAGATAGTATTTCAGAGCTGTATGCATAAATCATCATCATCATCAACCCCACTTTTTGCATGGGGTTGGTGTGTTGAATTAACTGTCACCATCTCTCTCTCTTCAATGCCACTGTTCTGCCGTCTTCAATACTCATGCCTGACTGTTGCAGGTCTTCACTCATACAATCCATACACCTCCTTGCTGGATGCCCTTGTTTCCTTGTTTTCTTCCTGACTATCCCAATTTTTCTTCATCAGAATACGTTCTGCTTTTCTGCACATGTGCCTGAACCACCATAATCTGTTCTCTTTTACCTCTTCTGCAATTGGAGATACTTTGGCTTCTGCTCTTATGTCCTCATTTCTTCTTCTGTCTCACAATGTGCATCCCAAAACCTGTCTCAGGCACTTCATCTCCATTACCTCTAGCTTCCTCAACTGCTCTGCCTTTACTGCCCAGGTTTCTGTACTAGACAGTAGTACTGGTTGCAGCACTGTTTTGTACACCTTACTTTTCAGCTTCTTTGGCATTCTTCTGTAATATACTATAGCTGACACACTGAGCCAATTGGCTGCAGCCCCTCTGATTCTAACTTTGACCTCCTCATTCAAATTTTCCTTCTCCACCCCCCCCTCTCAGATACTTGAAGCTGTTAACCTGTTCCAATATTTTCCCTGCTATTGCAATTCTCAGCGTATTCTAAATTCCACTATTTGCTGCCATTAAAACTATCTCATCTATACTCAGTTTCATTCCATGTGCCTTCAGTTTTGCATTCCATTCCCCTATCCTTTGCTAACGTTCTTGCTCAAAGTCTGCTTGTAATGCCACATTGTCTGCATACAGCAACTTTGTTGATTTGTCCCTTCTGACCTGTTTGCTAATCTAGTTCATCACCAGTATGAACAGCAGTGGGCTCAGAGCTGAACCCTGCTGTATCCTGACTTCCACTGAGAATCACGAAAAGTTGAACAACAAACTTGGAAATGTATTAAACCAGCACACAGAAGCCAGCCAACAATCCAAGAAGACTTTAATAAATGTTTAGCGCTTTCTTCCCCTGAAAGGGACTTCCTCAGAACAACCATCATTTAAAATAACCAGCCCTTATATACCCATTTTTAATCACGTTACTTAATTAATTAAAAGTCACTCCCAATTAAAGTGAAGGCACACAATAACCATTAAAAGAGTGCTAAAAAATACTAAAAAGCACATGTATTACATAATAAATATATGAATAAATAATATATATATATATATATATATATATATATATATATATACATTATGCAAAGCACTAAATATTAAAAAATGTATGAAAACCATAGTATAATGCACACAGTGATATGTATATATATATATATATAAAATGTACACCATTCAACCCATAATTTGCTTTAGCTTCAAAATACAAGCTATATTGGTAGTTTCATTAAGCCCTGGAAACCTAGTTGCGTCCAATTTTAGCTGCCACTTTAGTTCCCTAAAATCTAAGTGCAAATCAATCACTCTCCCCTGAGGGTCCTTACATAACTGTTCCACAATTAAAAATTTAAAACTATGATCTCTATAGTCCTTAATATGTCTGTAAAGGGCATTATTGGCCTTGGCTTTCCTAATATCATAAACATGTTCACTAATTCTATTCTTAAAAAGTCTATTATTTTTCCCTATGTAAAATGCGAAACAATTTTGACACTTAGCCAAGTAGACTATATTAGAACTACAACAATTATAATGTCCATTGATATAAAATTTTTATCCTTTCCTTGGTCTCCAAAATGTAACTACACCAATTATACATTCCACATTTATAATTTCCTACTGGTCTATTTGACCACCATTCCTAGACCCCAAATTGGATTCAAATAAGTTTTTCAGGGATCTGTACAATTTTTGGGGGGACCTTTCCCACTTTTTGCCCAATGGTTGCATTGAAACTTAAAATATCCCAATTTTTGATAATAACTTGGGATACCAAGCTGGCATCCAAATTGAAAGTGGTGATAAAACTCAAAGCATATTAATTAGAGATATGTTTCCCATAATGTATATATATTTATTATGTAATACATGTGCTTTTTAATATTTTTTAGCACTCTTTTAATAGTTATTGTGTGCCTTCATTTTAATTGGGAGTGACCTTTAATTAATTAACGTGATTAAAAATAGGTATATAAGGGCTGGTTATTTTAAATGATTGTTGTTCCGAGGAAGTCCCTATCAGGGGAAGAAAGCGCTAAACATTTATTAAAGTCTTCTTGGATTGTTGGCTGGCTTCTGTGTGCTGGTTTAATACATTTCCACTGAGAATCCCTCTGCGAGACTGAACACTGTACATGAGTCATTGGATCCTGCCACATAGCCTGCACTAATTCTACCGATGTTTCTGGGACTTTGAATGACCACAGGACTATCCAAATCAGCTTACTTGGGAAATTGTCATATGCTTTCTCCAAGTCTATGAATGCCCAGTTGGAATATTTCCTCATCTCTAACTTATTCCCAACTATCTGTCTCACTGTAAAAATCAAGTCAGTTGAGCTGCATCCTGATATGAATCTGAACTGCTCATCTCCCATTTTACAAAGTTAGTTTGATGCCTCTGTACTGCCCACAGTTGTGGCTGTCCCTTTTTGTTCTTGAACACTGACAATAGTATGCTTATTCTCCAGTCATCTGGGATACATCTTTCTGTCCATACTGCTATGACTACCCCCAGGCACCACTTCTCCCCATCTGACCCAGCATCTTCATCATATCTGCTTTGACCTCATCTGAGCATGCTGCTTTCCATGACTTCATTTTCCTTAGTATATTCTTACTTCTTCTATGGTAGGCTTTTCCTCTTTTTCACTGTAGGCTGTGACTGTGGTAGTACAGTGGCTGTTGTGTTTTCTTCATTCAGAAGTTGCTGGAATATTCCTTCCATCTTCCTTTGATGTACTGTGAACTGGTGTGGAGTGTGTTATTGATATCCCTTATGATGGGTGTCTGACTATTTTCTTTATCGTTTTGTCTTTGCCTTGCAACCTGATATAGTTCCTTTGTGCCATCTACTGACTTACTTTCTAGAAGCCATTAAGAGTGCCCATGAAGCCTCACTCTTTGCTACTGTAACTCCTTTCTTAGCTTCTTTGTTAGACAGTCTAGTATTCCTTCCTAGCCTGGTCCATCTTTTCTATCTCCCACATTTTTCTGCACTCCTCCTTTCTTTTGATGACTTCCTGGACTTCTGCATTCCTCCACTAGCTTTCATTATGTACATCACTTCCATACCTGGCTTGGCTATGTATCTGTTCTGTAGCACTTACACATGCTATTTTGTGGCGCTGCCATTCTTCTTCAACTCCACCTATTTTCTCTTCTTCTTGAAATGCTATGGCCATGAGTAGTTCCTTGAACTGTTGTGCTTTCTCTTCAGTTAACATCCAGGCCTTCAATTTCGTCTCTGCTGACCTTAGAGCCTTCTCTGACCACTGCTTGCTGCTGATTGTGGCAATCAGTGGTTTATTCCGTCACTGGGGAGGACTTTGCAATCACTGATTCTATGCCAGTGCCCTTTCCTAGGTCTATATCACTTTGTCAAACCCCACATCAGCAAATACCTCTTCTTCAAACACCTATTCATTGAAGATCCTAATCAGCGAATGGACTTTTCAGTGAAATTTTAAATAGGGCAAACCAACAGTAGGCCACCCTAGTAACTGATAAGAAAATCATAAAACTTAACACCTACCTGGGGGGAGCTGTGCCCCCCCCAACTAAATACACCAACTCTGAGATTGTGCACTACAGTGGGGAAAAAGGCAAAGTCCACATGGTGGCCAACCATTGTTTTGCCCTAGGAAAATTTTCACTGAAAAGTCTCTTCACTGATTAGGAGCTTCAATAAATAGGTATTTGACAAAGAGGTATTCTGTGATGTGGGATTCGACAAAGTGATATAGACCCCACTTTCCTTGCTAGAAGAAAGTCCACCTGAGTTGCATGTTGTCAATTCTTGTATGTGATCTTGTGACTGTTTCTCTTTCTGAACCATGTGTTGGCTACTATCAAGCCATTTGCCAAACAGAAGTCTAGAATGGCCTCCCCTTCTTTATTCTTGTTCTGTCTGTCCTGATATGTGCATTCAAGTCACCTATTATTAACACCAATTCACATTATCCTGCTTTATCTAATAGGTTCTGCAACTGCTGTCTGAATGCACTCTTTTCTTCACTGTCACAACCCTGCTGTGGGGTATAGAATGATATTATGAATAATACTGTATGATTAGTCTTGAGTCTGTCATGAGGCTGTCACTAATTCTGATGACGTCCCTCACTTTCTTCTGAAGCCTCTCCCTCACCACAATTCCCACACCATTTCTAGCCTGTCCTCCTCCTGAGTAATAGACTCTGGATCCCAAGCCAAATGGATTTGTTGTACTGCCCTTCCATCTTGTCTCCTGGATACATAGGATGTCCAGCCTTCTCCTTACCATCATTCCATCCACTTCCAAGCTGCATCCTGTCAGTGAACCTACACTGAGTGTAGCAATTCTTATTTCATGTTCAGCAGGTCGATTGGATTTAGGTCTCATTTTCACTCAACAGAGTTATCTCAGCTAACCCAAGCTGGGCATTAACTAGCCAGTAGCTTACTGACCCAGAACTGCCGGGATTTATGTAAGGCACACAATGGCCAATAGGGTAGGCTGGGACTTCAACCCACTTATCACTGGCAAATACTGATGACCATTTGCCCTATCATGACATACAGTCTGCAATCCATGTTCTCCTATCATGGGGATACTGTGCATCACTGTAGATGCCCAAAGTGGTTTGGTTTATTCATTTCTTCCTCCTATAGAGCACCATGTAGAGTCTGTGCTGCTGCCCACAGCTCCATTCTTTTTGGTGAGTTTCAGATGGAAATGCTCAGCATGTTTTTTGGAGGTGGCTGGAACTCCAAACAGGCATCAGTTGGAGGTCAGTATCAAACCTTGTACCTTGTGCATGGGAGGAGAAGACATTAACCATTATGCCATCTGGAAATAAATGCACTTCCGTTTCTTTACAGTATAATGTGTGCAGAGATCTTATTTTTGATGTTCACAGGTGTGGCTACAGTGGCACATGGTTTAGGTATTGCTGATTGTTTGTGTCCAGTTCTCCAGTTTGCCTTTGTGTGAAGAGTCTGCACATCCTCCCTGTGTTCATGTGGGGTGTTATTGGGAGCTCTAGTTTCTTCCAGCATGCCAAAGATGTGCCATGGGTGAACTGGTTCTCTTTCAAAATTCCCATAGGCATGCATGCTGTACATTAGTGTGTGTGTGCGTGTGTGTGTGTGTGTGTGTGTGTGTGTGTGTGTGTGTGTGTGTGTGTGTGTGTGTGTGTGTATGTGTGTGTTCTGTGATGGGATGATGTCCCATACAAAATTATTTTCTCTATCTTGCTTTCACTAAATGTTGCCATAGGTGCAGATTATTGTGACCCTGAAGGACTTAAGTGGATAATTGGAGAAAGACTGAATGAATGAACACATAGATGAAAGCCTCAGATTATGTACACCGATAGTGACTTCATGCTTTATATCCCTTTATTATATTATGTACAGAAATAAAATAAACTGACTGACTATCTCTTGGCATGGAAGTCTGTTTCTAGTCCAAAGTTACATTCCATATGCTGAAACAAGAATGAGAGATGTTGCCTTTTTGTTTTTTGTTTTGGATGTCTTGTTAAGTTCATTGGTTTGCTGAAACACATTTTGAAATTCATAAACTCTATAGGTTACTGTAAAGGTTTCCAAGAGCAGCAGTAGTGTTATAAACAGTGTAAGAGAACAGAGAGGTCACAGCAGACAGATACTACTTATCGACTGCCTGCATTCATAAACATTACAACATTAAATCCTAACTTTGTTAATGTAACACTTTTTACACTAGAATTAAGCCGGTTTGTTAAACTTTATTCCAATTAGAGTATGAATGCATAAGAACACACTTCATAAATTAAACCAGAATAAGACTCAGTGTGCAGATGATAGTTACGACAGGGTGGTTAACAAGTTGCACCCTTCCATTAATTAAAATAATCGCTTAATAGCATAAGCATGATGGGTATTCATGAGGGAATTTGATGGTAGTCAAAAATGAGCTGGTACGTAGGCTGCTGAAAAATGTCAGAACCTAAACTTCACATCAATTACAGGATGTGTACTAAGGATAGTACTGAGGAAATGGATTTAAAAGAATTAAGAAGATCTTATATGGCAGATGCAACCCCGAGTGATTTCACAGTTGGAAGATGTTCTAGGATTAATCTCCAACAGTCGTATTTAAGGTGTGAAGTGTTTACTTAATCAAGGTCTTTCCAGCAGTTTCTAAGAGGAGACGGGGAGGATTAAAATATATACAATAAATTTCTAGTGTGCAGCATGAATGGATGATCATAGCACCCAAAAAAAAATACTATAAGCAGAAACATTTTTATTTCAGAACATTTTGGATTATATGAAGGAATATGAATGCTTGTTCTCAACTGCCTAACCCTTCCAATGATATAACAGAAAAATATCTCATTGGGCTGACATATTCAGCATTTTCATCTCTTCAGTGAATAACAACATGGATTTTTGGATATGAATGCTTTTTTAAGTCCTAAATTGTGAATAAGTGAATTCTGAGAGTGAATATGTGTCTCTGTCTCCAAGGGTATTTTTTTCTGGCCTCTGAGTTGGGGTAATTCTGAGTATTTAATAAAAAGGTACAGCAAGAAAAATGAAAAAAGCCTTGTAGAAATTATTTTGATGATGATCATGTATTTGGTCTCAGAAAAGAGGTAATTTGCATTTCTGCCATTCAGAGAACAGTGTAAAATAGCTATAGTTAATGATATGTTTGCAGAGAAGTGCTACATCAAACATCTAAAACAAAAATCTACATGTAAATATTGACACAAGTTAAGTAGCCTTACAACACTTTCTTTAAAATATAAAATTAAATTATTTGAAGATACATGTATGGTAATGTAGTTTAGAAGATCAAACTTGGATCACAGCATATATCAGCTCTGTATTAAACTACCAGAAATTTGATGTGGAAGATTATAAATGTAATTCATGCATACTTTTTTTCTGTAACACAGGGCTACACTACAGGGTAAACAAACTATACAGTCTGCTGCCTAGTACACCATGAATAGATACTTCACCCACCCATTGGAGCAGTGTGGCATTGTGGGATATTCAGTATACTACAGTAATGGCACAGAATCACAGCACTGGATTTGTTAAGATTTACCTTTTAACTTGACAGCTTAGACTTGAGTATTACACATGTATCATTATGTATGCAATCTGCATATCTTTATGTCACCGTGACCTTGAACAGCCTCTACAACATGACAGGGCTCAGTGATGGTCTGAGTTCAGTATGAGACTGTGGCGATGAGGAAGCACCAGGAGGCATGTAGGACAATCACTTGCAATCCAATGCAGCAACTGGAGTTCACATGTCATACTATGTATGAAACTAAGTGTCTGATCCTGTGCTAGGGTGTCATACAGAATTGCTTTCTCTTAAACCTACTGAGTGCTGTGAAGGAGTTAGTTATGAAACTAAGTGTCTGATCCTGCGCTAGGGTGTCATACAGACTTGCTTTCTCTTACACCTACTGAGTGCTGTGAAGGAGTTACTGCTGTAAAGCTTCTTTGACTGAAGAATCAGCAGCAGAATTTCTATAAGGTGGGTGAACTGCTCACTAAATTCCTTAATGCTGTTGTTTACTACAAAGCACAGTCAAGTCTAAATACTCTGTCCCTTATTCTCTGACATCACAGGGATGGAGCTGCACCTATTATGAATCACAGAACAGCAATACCATTTCCCTAACTTTCCATAATCGGGCTTAACAGCTTTACGTCTAATTTCACCCTGTAAAACATTTATGATTCTTGGCATAGTTTTGCATTATAATTCAGAAGCAACTATTATGGTGTTTGGAATAAATTAGTCAGACTACAATGACAAGTCTAATAACAGAAGATGTACACATTAAACTTTATCTGTTTCTCAGAGCAGTGCAGATGACAAGTTCTGCAACTAACATGGTGCTTGGAAGAAAAATTACAGTGACAGGATGGGTATTCAGAAATACATACAGTATGTACACACACACACACACACACACACACACACACACACACACACACACACACACACACACACACACACACACACACACGCACACACGCACACACGCACGCACACGCACACACACACACACACACACACACACACATACATACACACTGTTGAATAGAAAAGGAAATTCAGTAAGCATTACTTGTTATTCAAATCAGTGCAGATTACTTTTTGCAAATTCCTTCAGCTTGATTTAGAACTATAAGATTAATGTTTGTCAGATACACTTCAGATCACAAATGGAAGAACCCCAGAATCAAAGCATGAAAAAATCAATGGAACTTAACATGAGTTGACAGAGAACATAGTAAGAAGCAATCACCCACTTGCTGTCTCTCATTGTAGGAACTCGCTGCAATACTGCTGTTATCAGCACAGGGTGAAGGAACAGCAGCATCCCTAGCCCTCAGGAGAGCCCTGCAGTGCATTAAACTTGTGTGAATACAGTATGTATGGTAAGGGTTGCCTGGGCACACTGCTTACAAGGAGCAGCCCAGGAAAAACATGCCAGTTCCTGGTTCCCTCCCTGAGAAAACTGCCACAGCATCCCTGTGTAGAGGTGGTGAACAGGATGTTGCATAAACAGAACGTGGGAAGAAAGAAGAAGGGATGGGAGTAGCTGGTGGTAGGAAGTAAGATAAATGACAGTAGGAAATAAAGCACGTGGGAAGAAAGAAGAAGGGATGGGAGTAGCTGGTGGTAGGAAGTAAGATAAATGACAGTAGGAAATAAAGCAACAATGACAGTAGAAAATGAAGCAACAATTGAACTAGTAATACTACTAGCTAACCTTTTTAATAAATCGTGGGTGGGGGGTTAAATTTCCTTAGGAATGGATGACTACAGACGCCATTCTGCTTCAGCAGAAACAGAAAAGTAGAAGAAAACTATCATCCTGTTAGCTTGACCTGCATTGTAGGGAAATCAATTAATTATTGCAAAAAGAAAGAATTATGGCTTATCCGGAAACCGGTGTGTTACTGGACCCAATGCAGCATGGATTCACAGTGAGAAGGCCATGCCATGCCAAAAAAATCTAATGTATTTATTTGTGTTGCAGCCAGGGCAACAGGCAAGGAAAGGACTGCATATACCACTTATATAAACTCTAGAAATATATGCAACATGATGTCACACAAAAGGCTAATGAACAAATTAGGCAGAGATGGGGTGGGTAATGGTACGATAGTATGAGTAAAACATCAATTTAAAAAATGATGGAAAGTGTAAGATACGATTTATTTTTAGATGAAAGAGTGATCACATAGGGGGTGCACAAACAGATGCATCAGTAGTAAGGAAAATAAATCAAGTCATCATTATCATTGTTTATAAAGGGATGGGAAGAGTGCATGTGATATTCACCAGAAGCTATACAAAATGAGACCATAACAACTTACTAAGTAAGGTCTAAAAATGAGGCATGGGGAAATATGACAGAAAGATTTAAATACATATGACGGAAAGATTTAAGTATTTCAAGGCAAAATACTGAACAGGCATATTCTAGAAAAAAAAGAGATGTGTGAGAACAAGAAGGCACAATTTATAATTGTAAAATGGGAGGCTTGGGGGGGAAGAAACAAGAACATTGTTTTCATCTATTCTTCCAAACTTCAGAATGGAATATTTGATATACCAAATATGCTGACACTGAAACTGCAGAATTCATGTCTTAAGTAGCTGAAAATGTGATATAAAGATAAAGAGCTTGACAACTTCAGCTACATCAAAAAGTAAATATCTGAGATGACATTTAGGTCCTAATATCACCAAGACAAGCTTTAATGTTAGAATACCAAAATAAACAATTTAGGGTATCCGTCCTAACTGCCTGTACATACATATTTTAATGCCACAATCTGCCTTGATCACACTAAGAGGTATGTTTCTGCTCAAATAAGAATCTTGTGCTTATCCAAACAATCCCATGTTGTTTTGTGAATGGCTGTGCAGTTGTCTGGTAAAAGATTTACTTTGCTTTAAATGTATTTTTAACACTATTTTTAACTGCTTGTAGGAACAACAGGATAGCTTATAGACAAGAAGATTTACTTTGATTTATATTTTTGTTGTTTTACCTCTAATTTTCACTGTTTGTTGTTAGAAAGCCCGAGGGTCGTATTCGGCTAGAAATTTGCACAGACTGTAGAGGACAACCCAGACCCTACCTGAAACAATCCTGTGTTGGTTTGTAATTCAATGAACTTTGACGTTAAAAAAGGTGCGACTACAAGCATTAGTGAGCAGAAGTTAGTCCGCACATTTGTGCACAGTGTAAATGAATTCCAGCTTTTGTGTGACTTTCACAACTGGTACAGTCAGAGCAACAACTGTATCCTACTTAATTTAATATTTAGTTGTATATTGTTTTTGTGATTTTTCTCACAGAAGTTGATTTAAAATCTCTTTGAATTCTGTGGTAACTAATTTTGATTATCTTTTTCATTTTAGAATTCTTTATTAATTTGCAGCCGAAAATGGATTCCTTAAATAAGTAAGCCATTATTTATTTGATAAATTACAAGTATCTTGTACAGTGCACTAAATGCTATATAACTTTAAAGGTAACACTTGATAACACAGGTGATCTTTGTTCCTCGTGCAAACGTTGTATGATTTCCTTACCACTATTAGTAGTAAATCTAGACTTACTGATGATGATTGCACTTGTGCAATTGGCACAGCCTGGAGAACTATTATTTTATGACTGGACTGATTAGGTAAATAATGTTAGGGAATCAGCAACTAGAACACATTCAGGAAAGGAAGTGTCTTCTGTCAGTAAAGATCACTCAGCCCCTATTGAACTTGATACTATCAGTTACAACTTTGGAATTCTGGATACAAGTATTCAGCAATTTGAAGATTTAGAACATACAGAAGAAAATACAAGAAAAAAGGAAGTTCACTACAAATAACAAGGAAGAAGAAGCTGATTGCTGTCTATAAAGCAAAGAGCATGCAAACTAAGAAAGGACACTGCCTTGTTATGTAACACACAAATCACAGAGAGAGAGAGAGAGAGAGAGAACATTTTTTTTTTCTACCAGAAAGCCTTCATTCTACAGAAAAAGGTACATTTTTCCCAAAAGAAAAGTCAGGAGGAGGAAAAAAATAAGAGAAAGACAGAAGATGATACCATGGCTCAGGCTGTGGATGTCCAAAACCAGATGGACGAGAACTGTATGCTTGCCAAAGTAATAAGCAATGAAACAGTGAGATGAATAAGATTAAAGGTGATGAAGACTGATCAATTGATAGGGCAGATGATATTAAATTATAAGTTGAAGATTCTTTAAATTTAGTCATAAAATATATTTTTGTAATTGCAGATTCAATTATTAGGGGAAATTATATGTTTGTAGAGAAGATAATGAACATCAAATAGTGTATGCTCGCCAGGAGCAAAAACTGAGTATGTGAGACAGGCCTTAGAATGCCTTAATGTAAGGAAGCATGGATTTGTTTTTATTCATGTTGGTACAGATGATCTCATTTACAAGGACTTTGATAACAAGGTTACTTGGTAACATACAGCCTTGTTCGATGCAACATGCATTAGGAAATATTTTTCACAAATCACATATAGAAAGGAGGGTCAGGTCACTGTGAATGGAAATACTGTTTGGGTATATACCTACATGAAAAAATGTCCCGTTTTAAAAAATGGAAATGTGTACAGCATCCGGGCCTAATTTTGGACACACATGTTTAGACAGGATGGCATGCATTTCTCAAGATCAGGGAAGAGAATTTTTGCAGCAGATATTTTGCAATATTTGACAAATACAAGGCAGGATTTTTGCCAGTTTGAAAATGTAACAGTTCATAGATAGCAACATTTGATGCATCTCTGATGTTTGTTAATGCTAGGAGCATTAATAGTAAAGTTTTTTTCTTGGAAAATTTGCTACGTTCTCATAAGATTGATGTTGTTATTGTTTGTGAAACATGGTTAAGGAACAATGACTGGAAATCAGTTCTGTCAGGGTATAAATGTTTTTTAGTATAACAGACACATAACAAAAATCAGCTGGAGGTGTTATGATATGGATTAAAGATCATTATGAGAGCTGTGATTATTTCATGTTCAGTGATAACAACAATACTGTTGGTTATGTAACTGTGACAATAAAGACAACCCTGGAGCATATAACAACAGTTGGAGTGTTTAGACCTCCAAACTCAAGTGCTGATGACCTAGAGGAACTCATACATTTCTTACACGAAAAACATGAGGGAAGAATAATAGTGATGGGACTTGAATTTACCATTAACAGACTGGAATAATAATATTGATTCAACAACATTAGTAAAGAAATTATTTACAATGTATGTTTAGGAACAACTGCTTCAGACTGCAAAAAAGACTAACAGGGAACAGAACAGACTAGACATTGTTTGTGTTCCTAAAGAAATTACTGTTACTTCATGTTAAGTTTTACCAGCATTGATCTGCAGCTATCATGGGGTTTTAAAAGTTAATTTGTTGTTAGATAATTCTGCCAAACTAGAATGTAAACCAATGCAAAGAAAATTAATAACAGATTATATGGAAGCAAAACAGTCACTGTGTAAATCTGATTGGTGTGATGCATTCATGGAAAAACTGCAGAAGGTATGTGGAACGTTTTGAAATAGAACATGTTTGAATGCAAAAAATCAAAAAAAAATGTTTAACATTGGGATCTATGCACACAGCATCAGGAGGATATGTTTCTCTAAGAACAAAATACCTGATTAAGGTGAGATACAAGAAAAATATATAAGAAATGGAAAAGAGGTTGAACTACGACTTTGAAAACTGAAAAAAAACAAGCTGGGCAGAAATTAAATGTAGTGTGACACAAGATCAAGAATAATTTGAAGAAGGTTTTTTTAAAGATATTGAGCATAATAGAAAACTATTTTATAATTACATAAGATGTGGTAAGAGAAAAGACATACAAATTGAGAAACTGTGTGTGGATGCTAACATTTACTCTCAGATACAACAGATTATAAGTATATTTACAAAATCTTATGCAAATCAGTTTCACTGCACAAAGTGGGTGATAAATTGTCATAATGACATTCAGGTAACCTCAGATACTGAAATCAAATTAGATTGTATTGAAAAAGAACTATACAAACTGGATCCAAACAAAGCACAGGGAGGAGACAGAATTAGTAACAATGGCCTGAGAACACTTTGGCATGAGCTTACAGCAACATTATATTTGCTATTTACTAGGTCATATAAATATAGGGAGATTTCTCATTATTGGAGACATATACTTGTTAAACCTATATTTAAGGGAAAAGGAAATAGGACAAACCCAGAGTTATGCAGACCCATAAGTTTACTTTCATGTTGTGGAAAAATAATGGAGAAGATTATACTGGATAAATTATTGTCAGAATCGGAAAGATTGGGACTTGAAACCATATATCAGCATGACCACCTGTAACATGATGTTTTCAACAATATAATAACAACTATGAATGAAAAATTGTGCTGTTGTATAATGTATATAGATTTAACTTCAGCATTTGATAGGGCCATACATGAAACACTGATCAATAAATTAGAATGACTAGGTATTGATGTACTCTTGATATGATGGATAGCTGCATGGGTTACAAATAGGACATGGCAAATATCATACGGCAACTGGACAGGTGAAATACAAGGTTACAACCAGGGTGTCCCACAGGGGTCTATGCTAGGCCCATACTTGTTTAGACTGTATGAGATGACTTGAAAATGGGCAAACTGATTACATGTGTTACAGATAAGGCATGCCTGCAAAAGAACTTGACTAAATTGAGCATTTGGACTCAGAAAAATAATATGTTGATAAATACATCAAAAACTAAGCATATGAGATTTGGGAAACGTAAACTGAAAGGCGAATACTTTATATAGCACACAGTAATTGAAACTGTAGATTATTTTAAGGATCTACATGGGTAGATCCATCTTTGAGTTTTTTAATCAAATCAACCAACTGGTTAATGATAGTTACAGAAATGTAGGTTATTATAAAAAAGATTTATAAAGTATATAAAATCTGATATGATGAAGTCGCTGTTTGTTAGTTATATTACACCCAGAGTTGAGTATGGAATAACAGTATGGAAACCTTTTAAGAAATCAAGCTTGAGGAAACTGGAAAGAGTACAGTGAGATGGATGCATGACTAGGCTTAAAAAGGCCCTTGTGGTCGTTAGCCTAGTAAACATCTATGAACCTAAGTATACCAAGGGCATCCATGGATGTGAACATTTAAGTTATTATGAGAGACTAAAATATTTGAACTTGTACAGTGTCTCACACAGATATTTAAGAGGAGACCTTATTCAAGTATATAGGGCATTTAGAGATAACTATCTCTGGGAATGTTTGGGGTTATCAAAAAGTACTAGAGAATCATCAGACAATCTACGTAGAAGATTCTATAGGAATGAGAAGTGCACTAATTGGTTCTCTGATAGAGCAGTTGATGCTTGCAATAGACTACCAAATTACATACAAGCAAGCTAGTTTAGATATTTTAAGAGCAGCCTGGACACTTATTATGGAAACAACTGTTTTGGTGTATTGGCAGGCAAGAAGGGTGTTATTGCCTATGCTTGAAATATTTGTATGTATGTATGTACATGGATTTTTGTCATTTAGTTTCAGTATGCCAGTTTTTCTAATTCCAGCCTGTGAGTTTATAAACTAATTGCATTTTCACATGATGGTAGATAACTGAAATAGCCTTTTTGAAGTGGCTCCAGGGACAAAAACTGTGCCATAATTAAAAAAAAATCAAGAGACAGGCATAATTCAATTTTTATGATGGTGAGAAAATGGGTTCCTGTTATATGTTCAAGGATATTAAGTATTATTCCTAACATAAACAGAATTTAAGCTGTATTATAGGGAAATGTAAACTAACTCTGAAATTACTAACTCAGAGTGTTTCTTCTCTGAGATACAGTGATCTTGGAGTTAGCATTATGTAAATAGTTGGGGTGTAGCCCTCCACATCAGTGGGCCAGGGGCTTGGTCCTCTGCAGAAAGCCCTTTTAGGTGAAACATTGAGTTTCACACTTCACTGTTATGTTCTGGGGACAGCTCTTACTTTTTAAGAATTTTGGGACTTGCATTAAAGAACCTTGAAATTCTGATAGGGCAATAAAAAAGTCAACTGGTTAAGTAGGATCTACAGCTTGTCCAATACAATTGTGTTATGTGTTCTGTTATTTTTTTTCCAAAAATATTTTATTAAGGACTTTCATGGAATAATTCTGTTGCTGTCATCCATTAATAATGTTCTGTTACTGTTATAGGTCAGCATGTGATGATCCCTTCTTTTAATTTCTATGGAGTTACTTTTAATAATTTCCTGGTTTGTGCATGATTTAATTATAAAATTTCAAATGAGAAATGGTAGTGTGATTTAAATGTGTTTACTTTGCAGCAAATCTCCTTGTGTTGAAACTTATGACAGTATAGCAGCTTTGATTTAAAGTGGATTACAATTTGTTTTACTTGAGAAATACACTAATGTTGTTTTATTATTACGGCATAGTTCTTTTGAGTTGAAAGATGTGTCAGTGTGATTTGTATTACAGCCCCAATGTTTTTAGTGTCTCCGTAGTGTAGACATACTTATTAACACAATGCCATGTGACAAACATAACAGCACTGTGAACTATACCATCACACAGGTCATCAGTGTGCAGTAGAGGTCAGCAAGTTTGGTATTTTGGAAAAAAGCCAAGATGGGGGTCTGGCTTGGCTTTTGGATCCCATTGAGACCTGAGCTGTCGGTCATAACATGGAGACACACAAGCACATGTACATGTACATGTACACACACACACACACACACACACACACACACACACACACACACACACACACAAACACATACACAGTGTGTATATATATATATATATATATATATATATATATATATATATATCTACACTCTGAATACCAGTACTGCACTGACATACCATTGGCACCTTGCCAAGAGCACATAAGTAACATCCTGCAGGTGCAGTCTGAATAATCAGACACTTAATTAAAAAAAAAAAAAGCACTAGCTTGGCTCATTCCCAGCTCATTATGTTGTTAGAACACATATCACAGGGACACAGAGATATAGTCTGAATCACTCCTGCAAGATGACACAAAACATATATTCAGAGTATTAATCCTCTTTTCCACCATACGTTTAAAATCCGCAACATCTGTGACACCAGACTGCCAATCACTGGACAGCCTAGGAACTGCATCTGTGGAATCATCTTGGGATTAGTTGTTCTGTTTTGATCCTGGTGAGAGAAGTAGCAGACTGACTGACATTATTTTCTAGCCTTCCTAGATATTACCAATCACTGGAAATCCTGAAAAGTTGCTTCTTAGGATTCATCTTGGAATTAATCGTAGTTTTTGCTTCTGGGAAGAGAGGATCAGAGGGGCATTGATTCCTACTAGTTTCTTGGGTGGTGTGTATGGGACTTCCCTGAGTGGTTTGGTTGCAGTTTTGGTGAGAACCTCTTCAAAGTCCATGTGCAACTTGGTCGTCTGTTGCTTTCAACTGCTGTAGGTTCTATCCATGATATCTGCCAAAAGGCAGCTATAGCAAGGCTGAACACAACAACATGACCGTTAATACCACTTCTCATGAACTGGTGTAGGTTCTATCCATGGACTCTTCCAAAAGAAGGCTATAACAAGGCTTCTGAACACAACAACATGAGCGTTAATACTACTTCTCAGGAACCGGCTTGGGATTAGTACTACTCTTCTTCTGGTGAGAGAAGGTGCTAAGGATCATTGATTCCTGGCTGCATGCAGCTGTGTTGAGTTCAGCACTATCTCTACTACCAGACAGATAGTACCTGGAATAATCAACTCCAAACCTCATAGGTGCTACTTCCCCTTTAGCCTACATTAGTAATCACCTGGAACCATAGATATGTGCTTTCTAAACACTTCTGTAGCCATCTTGGTTGAAATAGGCATCCTCAGACTGTGTAACTACTGTCTTTGGTTTACTGACCACCACCTATTACTTAAGTTGACACAGTATGAGAGATATGCAGTGACTTAATGCTCTTCGTGTCAAAACTCTCAAATGATGACATTACACACAGCAAGCAGATTGACAGCACCACACAACACAACACTAAACACATCACACACAGGTCAGACCAAACACACGGGCCTATATATGCTGAAGCTTTTAAAAGAAGGTGACCTAAACAGCAGCCTAAATGTAATTTAAGAAACAAGTACTGTCAGCAACCTCACAAACACACAACACAGGCAGTACCCACCTTAAAACATACATCTAAGAGTCACAGTTTCTAAATTCAAAAGCCCATAAGATCAGCTTCCACACAATCTAACATCCTACTTGTAGGTAACTCCCTTGTAAGACACACCATAGACCATTATCCAGGTTGTGCATGGAGAAGGTCATGGTGAGCTGCCCATAAAGTTCTACGATTCATCACATCATGCAAGCACTCAGATCCTTGCACCACAAACGCACATATACCACAGTCATAGTACATGTAAAAGTAAATGACTTGAGATGTACCTCCCCGGACTATATGAAGAGAGATGTGATGGAACTCTCAGAGTATGTGTCCTTGGCAGGTGTGAAGCAGTGCTTTTTTTAGATAACGTCAGTCTTGAAAAGCTTCCATCTTAACAAAACAGAATTTGAATAACAAAGGTATTGCTGCTTAACTCTATCAGCCATTACAAAAAGCTCCACTGCTTACATGCACTCCTCACCCTCGAAAACATCAGTATATATACTGGTATGGAGATGTGTTTCAGGACCATTAGAACACACCATCAGTGCAGGGTGTCAATGCCTAACACACATTAATGGCTACTGCAATAGATTAATTTGAAACAAACAAAAAAATGTCATCTCTAATTAGACAAAATAATGATTTGGAACTCCTTCATAATCAATTTAACAATTAACAAGACCCCTTATCAACAAGATTAACTATAGGAGCACCTCTGTTTCCCACCCATTCCACAACTCCTACTTAACTAGTGTGGAATCCCTATGCATTATGCCAAACACCATTTTCCTAGGGGAAATGAAATACCCCTCCATTACTGGGAAACATATACATCCTGTAACATTTATGCCCAGAGATTTCTGGACTTCATCAATAAAATTCTCTGGACCAGTTATTCCACACCCAGACTACAGTGATAAAATCATGGACTTGGTCCTCACCAATATGGGACAACTCTGCTCTCTACCAATTGTAACTCCTTCCCTGGTCAAATTGGACCACAAATCAGTCATCTTTATCTTAAGAATGAAGATGGAAGCTGTGACATCCCTGCACTGGCCCAGTAATCAAGGAACCTCAATCCTCACCACTGGCAACAGTGAGGGGCATACACAATGGGAGGATTATAAGTACACACACAGTAAAGTGCAATTTCCCTAAAGAGCACACAGTGATCACAGTTAGTCTGGGCTGGTTTCTCCAGATCCCCAATAAGACTCCCCACTGGCACAGCTATAGGGTAAAGATCTCAGCTGAGGGGTCAAGCCAAGACCTCCAGCACCCTCTCTGCCCAAGCAGTGCTTCATGTCCCTGCCCAAGTAAATCCAAAAAACAGCTAGAGAGTACTAAACACCATACACAACTGCAGAACTGTAGAACTGTAAATGCGTTCACAACTGTAACGAAAAATAAACATTTATTTTACATGAAGCGCTTTTCGTCTCGCTATTAACGAGACTTCTTCAGACAACACTAACACACATCATTAACCTTTAAATACATTGACTCAAATTGATTATTAATTAATTCATTGTTAAAACAATTACCCCAGCCACCAATGAAAATGCAGTAATGTATTTTAAAAACTATTGCATTCATTTATATCATGTGCAATGAAATGTTTTTTACTGCTATAAACATTAATCCTAACGTTCACACCAGTTAATCCAACCTGAACCAAATGGATAAGGATACACATATCTAACCATATTGTTATTAAAAACTTAAAAAACCTTTTATATAAATATAAATATAACTTATTATACATCTACAACTATTAGAGGGAACATTATGTAATATGTTGAAATATTAACATATAAATACATACATACAACTCTGTGGTATTTACTTTTCAAAGAGTACCATACTTTCATTTAAAATAATATTTGAGATTTAATAACTCCTACCCTATTAAAATTCAGAATCTAACAAGTTGATAATAAATCATGAATAAATAATGAACGAATAAATACAATTTAAATTCATAAAATTGATAAAATTGATAGTCCCCCCCTTATATGATAGTTATTATTATTGCTATGATGTTACCTTGCGAGACTCCTTAATTTTAGGATGCAGATTATTGAATACATTTCGTTCAGACCCAGGTATTGGCATGATCTGGATCTCAATTGCTATTTCAGTTCTAATTTTTCTAGTAATAATGTTGCTTGGCCTTCCCTCATATCTAACAACACACAATCAATAACTCTGAACTTGAAGGAATGGGTGGGATATAAAATACCAATACCAATGCCAAAATACCGATCTTGTTCTGTGTCCCAAAAATACATAAGTGTATAAAGAACCCTCCAATGAGACCATTGGTGGATGCAAGGGACAGTATCACTTATGCTTGTGCAAAATTTGATTATTATTTAAAGTATGTGCAACAACAACTGCAGATTTATAAGGATCCGTGGTCATTCCTAGCTAGTCTCCAAAAGTTAAAATTCAATAGTACATTGAATTTCTTAATGATAGACATAAAGGATTTATATACGTCCATCCCTCACATGTAAGGCATAGAATGGCTCAGTTTATTGTTGCATAATTTAGGAGCCCCTAATGATGAGATTACCCTACTGACTGAATTATTGGACATGGTTTTATCTAATAATTTTATCACATTCAGTGGTAAATTCTTTGTCCAAAAAGTAGGTGTAGCAATGGGGTCCCCATATGGGGCAAGTTTCGCCAATTTGGTGATGGTGTACTGAGAAAGCAATACATAGAAACAGTATCACATATCAACAGGAGAATTCATTTTTATACACGCTTCCTGGACAATATCTTTATGTTGACAGAAGGAGATAGCAGTTATGCAACTGATTTGGTATTTTAATAATACTACAATGCTTTTAAAATTTACATCTACTTTTGATACACAGAGAATAACTTATTTGGATGTGGATTTAAGAAAAGACCTAGTAACCAAGTCATATGCAGCTCGTATATTTAGGAAGGACACTTATTCAAAAACCTTTCTGCATTTTGGCAGTTGTTATCCTTTATTTCAGAAATGTTCTGTAGCAAAGGGACAAAAGGTAAGGGCAGCCCGAATGGTATCAAAGGACACAGAATTTTTATTAGAATGTGAGAAATTGGAGGGAATGTTTCTGAAAAGGGTACCCAGCAATATTTATTGGAGAACTGATACAGGAAGTGAAGCAGAAGAGGTTAAAAGGTTTTTATAGACCCACTTTGAGTGACAATCTTAAAGTAGGTACCTCAGAGGTCTTCCCAGAATGTGTTGGGAATCCAAGAGAATCTATGATGGGTGTTAGTTTTATTATCACATTTAACTTGGATGGATATGGTATCAGGGAAATTAATAATAAAAATTGGGACATCATTAAATCAGACCCAACCCTGGTCCCTAAATTCCAAGACCCCCCCCAAAGTGGTATTTAAACAGGGAAATAACCTGAAGGTACTTTTGGGAATTTAGAAGAGATGTATTGAAGGATCTAAAAGAATAGGGACGTATAAATGTGGCAGGTGCTCTTATTGCCCGTACGTGGATGTGGGCGAAAAGTTTTATATAAGAGAAACCAAGTATAAGTCCACTCAAAAGTTTGATTGTAATTCAAAGGGAGTTATTTACCAGGCATACTGCCAGGGGTGCCCTGCTTTCTATATCGGAAAAAACGATAGGAAGCTTAAGGAAAGGGTATATGAGCACCTGTACAGTATACGTACTGGAAAACTGGATAGTACACTAGCTAAACACATAGAAGAATATCCCACCAATTTCTTCAAGTTCAGAGTTATTGATTGTGTGTTGTTAGATATGAGGGAATGTCCAACAACATTACTACTAGAAAAATTAGAACTGAAATGGCAATTGAAATCCAGAGCATGCCAATACCCGGGTCTGAATGAAATCTATTCAATAATCTGCATCCTAAAATTAAGGAGTCTCGCAAGGTAACATCATAGTAATAATAATAATAATAATAACTATCATATAAGGGGGGAGACTATCAATTTTATCGATTTTATGAATTTAAGTAGTATTTATTCATTCATTATTTATTCATGATTTATTATTAACTTGTTAGATTATGAATTTCAATAGGGTAGGAGTTATTAAATATCAAATATCAAATATTATTGTAAATGACTGTATGGTACTCTTGGAAAAGTAAATACCAGAGAGTTGTATGTATGTATTTATATGTTAATATTTCAACATATTACATAATGTTCCCTGTAATAGTTGTAGATGTATAATAATTTATATTTATATAAAAGTTTTTTTTAATTTTTTAATAACAATATGGTTAGAAATATGTATCTTTATCCATTTGGTTCAGGTTGGATGAACTGGTGTGAACGTTAGGATTAATGTTTATAGCAGTAAAAACCACTTCATTGCACATGATATAAATAAATGCAATAGTTTTTAAAATACATCACTGTGTTTTCATTGGTGGTTAGGGTAATTGTTTTAACAATGAATTAATTATTAATCAATTTGTGTCCATGTATTTAAAGGTTAATGATGTGTGTTAGTGTTGTCTGAAGAAGTCTCACTAATAGCGAGACAAAAAGCACTTCATGTAAAATAAAGGTTTATTTTTCATTACAGTTGTGACTGCATTTACAGTTCTACAGTTCCGTATGGTGTTTAGCACTCTCTAGATGTTTTTTGGATTTATCAGTTTTTATTTTTAATTTTCTTGTTCCCTGCCCAAGTAGCTGACACACACACACACACACTTTGAGATTTGATTTATATACAAACACACAAACACTCCTAGGGAAGGCTGGCACAGGTTTACTAGCTATGCCCCCTTCTGCCCAGACTATACGGTAGTTATCACTGCCACCAACCCTTCTTTATCAACTACTATAAGACCCTTACAAAGGGTAGACAATCCTACTGTGTAATGTTACTATTATCCAAATGGTAGTTTTTGAACAACACCAGGCTATTAGAAGTGGCCTGTACAGTGTAACCAAATATATATGCAAGTACTCTAAGAGCTTAAATATGTCTTACAAATATCAGCCACAAAGATAGGTTTAAATATATTTAATAATAAATAATAAAAGACATAGGCAATACTCAATCAATACAGTTACTTCAGAGTTCAGAATCACAGGAAATATTTTAAAAGAACATTGCAGGACAGTCTCAAATAAATACAGAAAATATCTAAACTAATCTTTACTACCTTCTTATCTATATCTAAAAGATACCATGCCCTAAATAACTTACTTACAGAGCAAGGCAAATGCAGATGAGTGGATGTTCTTGCTAGGTCAAAGACAAAACACAAAATGCCTAGTTTCTCTCTCTCTATCTCTCTCTGAGAGAATTCTTAAATTAATAGCACATATTTCTGCTGGGGTAGCCTGGATGACATCACTCTGTCACCTGACTTCAGTTCCCAGGCTAAAACAGAAACTAATAGAATTTTAACATCTCTGTGTAAGAAATACATCTCTATCAGATCTTTGCTCATAACTGGAAGTCATAAAATAATAAAACACTTTACATTTTAAACCTAGTAATTACATTTTTCAGGACAATAGAAACATTTCTAGCTCTAGACATTGTGTCTACTTCACTGAAACTGAGAGGTTCTTGAAGTTTAACACTTAATCATCTATGTTCCAGCAGGATATGCTGTGGTTACATTAACGTACAGCTCTGTATAAATTATATCAATATTCACAAATGACATAGAATTATTTACAAAATTCCAGATAGCTGGTCTGGCAGTGTCACAGAAGCATCCTACAATGCTTCAGTATTATACTAATGGCAATCTACTAAAACTGAGTGATGTCTTGGCTAAGTTCAATATTCCCTTTCAACTTGATGACCCCACTGCTTATGCGGAATGCTTTACTGCCAAATTCTATGCACATGTGAATAGCTGCATAGAAGCATCTCTCCTACTCTGAAGTAAATACAATTGCAAATTCAAAATTAAACACCTATGGTGGAACCCAGATAAAAGCATCATCATCAACCCCCTTTTCCCATTTTCTACATATGGTTGGGGTGTTGTGCCAACTGTTGCTATCTATCTCTATTCAGAGCTACTCTCCTGCATTCTTTCACAATCATGCATAACTGTGGCAGGTCTTCTCTCACATAATCCATCCACCTCTTTGCCAGACACCCTCATTTCCTCTTGCCTTCTTCCTGTCTGTCCCAAATCTTCTTCAGCAGATTGTCTTCTGCTTTTCTGAGCATGTGCCCAAACCACTGTAATCTGTTCTCTTTTACCTTTTCTGTAATTGGATCTACTTTGGCTTCTGCTCTTATATCCTTACTTCTTCTGTCCAACAGTGTGCATCCTACCTCCAGTCTCAAGCACCTCATCTCCTTCACCTCTAGCTTCCTCAGCTGCCCTGATTTTACTTCCCATGTTTCTCTATCTTAAAGTAGTACTGGTTGCAACACTGTTTTGTACGCCTTACATTTGAGCTTCTTTGGCATTCTTTGGTCATATACTATACCTGACATGCTGTGCCAATTGACTGCAGCCCCTCTGATTCTAGCTTTGACCTCCTCATTCAGACTTCACTTTTGCTCAACCACCCATCCCAGATACTTGAAGCTGTTAACCTGTTCCACTGTTTTCCCTTCTACCTCACTTCTCATCCTCTCCTGAATTTCACCATTTGCTGCCATTATAACTATCTTATCTGTGCTCATTTTCATCCCATGTGTCTTTAGTTTTGCATTCCATTCCCCTATCCTTTGCTAAATTTCTTGCACAGAGTCTGCCTATAATGCCACATTGGCTGCATGCATTAACATTGATGATCTGTTGCCTGCGATCTGCTAAACCCAAATAAAAAACAGGCTCTATACTAAAAGAAAAACAAATCTCACTGTATGTAAAAATAAATGCAATTCATAAGATGCAAAATAATAAAATAAAAGCTGGCTAAACTAAACAGAGAACTCTGGACACTGATCAAATCAAACAAAGCTAGATATGAGGTGAAAATAACCGGCCAGGAAAAGAACAACCACAGAAGCTTTCCTTAACTGTGTTAGAAACCTTAGGAACAATACCCAGGACTGTATAGAGCTAATAGTAAGTGATATCATATACTTAGACCCTGTGGACATAGACAGTGCATCAGTGGATAAATTTAGCTCTAACTTCACCCTCTCCCCTCCTACATTCTCAGATCTCACCTCCCCCTCAAATTTCCCATGAAAAAGTCCTCAAGGCAGTATCCAAGGCCAAGAACATTGCTTCTATTGGGCCAGATAACATAAAAGGCTACTTACTGATCAGCTTGAAACAGGACCTGTCAGACCCCCTACAAAGGCTATTCAGTGTCTGCTTCCAAACTGGCTTTGTGCTGGATGAATGGAGGACAACTGTCATCCCCTGGTATAAAGATGTACTGTCAATGAACCCAGGAAATTACAGACCCATAAGTCTGACCAGCCTCATCTGTAACACTATGGAAAGGATCATTATGGAATTAATAAATAAGGATACAAGTAATGTGCAAACTCTCAACCCAAGCCAGTTCAGATTTGTTAAGGGCAGAACCTGCCTACTTAACGAGGTTGACTTCTTTGAGAAAGTTACTGAAGCAATGAATGAGGGAAATTAGTACATACCACATAATTAGACCTCACAAAGACAAAGACATTCACCAACGTCTCACTCTCAGGTATTATATATTAACTATGCCAGCTAAATGTTAATCCCTATGTAACAAATTGGATATCAAATTGGCTCACCAATAGAAGCCAGAAAATTAGGATGGGCTGCTTTACCTCCTCCAAAAGATACGTCACTAGCGGTGTACCCCAGGGTTCAGTCCATGAGCAACTCATCTTTGGCATATACGTCTTGAAGGTCAAAGTTACTGTTAAGGGTTTATGGCAGACCAAGTTTGCAGATGACATCAAGATCTTCTAAGAGGGCTTTTTCCAAACCAATAGCTGGTGTCAAAACCAGAGAGTACAACTTTATGTCAAGAAATTTATAATAGTATTCTTTGGCAAGCATGAAGTTGCTTGAAATTATTACATTGACAATAAACCTCTGAAAACTGAACCAGTAGTCAGGGACTTAGGAACTTATGTAGACAATTAACTGTTCTTCAATCACCACATATCCACTCTTGTAAGCTTATTATTAAGGATATGGTGGTCAGGTCCAGGGATGCGATCATTCCACTGTATTCCACAGTCATCAGGCTAATCATGGAACATAATGCCCCTTTGGTATGTACTTATCCAAACATTTCACACACCTTGAATGCCAACAATGCATGAACATGAATGCCTAAATCAAAAAAACTATGCAGACTATCTAAAAGCCTTGTCCCTCTTCTTGGTGTCATACAAGCTACAGAGCCTCAAATGACCCTACCCTCTCAGACCTACTGCACATTTACAAGTCCATTGGGGGTATAAATACCCACTGAAGAGATATAAATCTCTTTTATAACATAAATAGAACAAGTTGGAGAGAGAGGTATGTATCACACAGAATTTTACTACTTTGCAACTGTCTTCCTTGCCACATAAAGCAAAGTACTTAACAAATGAATGAGTAACCTCAAATACTTGTCCGTGATTATGGGACTTTGCTCATTAGTGGCATGACTTATTGTTTATTTTTTTTGCTTCATAGCACACAAATAAAATCATTTGTCCATTTCCATATGGCAGGTCTAGAAAATGTGAAGATGCTGCGATATTCAGATAAAAAAAAAATAATTGGAAGGAGGGGGTTGACAGATGGAATTGATGAAGGCAGTCCATTTGTAATGGGTTTTCTGGCATAAACTTACACTTGTAAAAAAACAATTTACAAAGGACTTAAATACATAAAACCAGTGCCACGTGCCAATAATTGGGGAAACAGCTAGAATTTATATTTCTTTTTGTTCAGAAAATATACGTTGATGTAAAACCTGTTGTATTAACTTAAGAGAACTAGAATAATATTTACAAATTGTTCCCGATTTTGAGCTTGTGCTTCCCATGTTGATTTGTCTTTGATTCCTGAGCAAATAAATCTAAGCTATTCTGCTGGTACGGGCTATAGGCAAAGGCAATGTACAATACAATGCATACAAAAGCAAGCACAGATAATGACTGCTAATCAGACAGTAGCATTACTACTTTCTGTCTTGTGATCTAAGGTTTAATGTTCAATATAAAATTATATAAAGTCTTAAATTAAGTTTTACTTGCATTGCACATATTATTCAATTCAGTTTAATAATGCTACTTTCACTAACCAGCTGACTGGTGATAATTCCCTGCTATTGCCTTTACATGGATTACTTCACTTTTACCTGCAGTCCATGCAAGCAGGTAAAGTTAAAATGTCGATTTTCATTGAAAGTAGCTGCCAGAAAAGAAAAGAAAAAATTGGCTTGGCTCATTTCTGGCTCATTAACTTGCCATAAATTTGAATCCAAGCTGAGCTTATATTCAAGCTCTTGCATAGCTTGAGTCATCTTTGTCTCACACACTTGTAGTATGCATGCAGTTACCAGCCTTGTACTTGAACTCCAAAAAAACAGAGAAAGGACATTTACAAACAAAGAGTGCACAGTGCTGTTAGCATTGTGAGTGGAGACATGCAGGGAGGGGACAATTCAGAGACGCCTGTGCTGTGACCGGACTACTGGAGAAATAGTGCAGTGTGCATTTTATGCAAATTATTGCATAATGATATACAATGGAGGGTTAACATGCTAATGAGAGTCACCGCATATGTAACTAGTAATCAAACATGGCAAACTGATTCATAAACATATACAATTATCATGATGGACTGTGGCTATTACCTGTCCTGAATGCCAGGATTTCCTGGTGTTTAGCACCTTCACTCACATTATGTTTTGCGTAGTGTCACTATTACCAGAAAAATATATGCTTGTGGCCATCTTTTGAGCCAGTGTCTGTGATGTTGCTTGTTGTTGCCCTCCACATTGCAGATGGGTCTGACAGTGAATAACTTACTTTCAGCTCCATGACCAGGACCCAGTGACTGCACTCATGGGAACAAAGTCAGTAGTTACTAGACATGTGCCATCCTCATGCGGAATCAAGTGTAATATGTGAACTGTCTTATCCCAATGGACATGAGAGTTTTCATACCATTAACCATCCTTACTGCAGGGACCTTTCAGCACCTGAATGGGGACACATTAGGAGTTTCAAAGGTGTCAGCCTTTCAATATTTACACCATTTCCTTACTATGATGTTGGAATATCTGGTATAGCATATTTGGATTCCACAGGCAGCAGAGGAAGGGATCACCACTATGTAGACATTCTATGACATAGTCCATTTCCTTAAGATTCTGGGGGCCACTGACACTCCCACACTACTACCCTGCTATATATGGCATCTGATATATCAGTTGAAATGGTTTCCACTCCATCAACTGCCAAATGGTGTGCAATGTATAGGTTATGCAGTATAAATGTGCCCTTGCAACATCTAGGCAGTTCCTACATGTCCTGTATCTAACACACATGTAACCTATACAACAGTTTCATGTGGGGTGACTCTCCATGGGTTCAGCTAGTTGGTAGGTGCACAGATTCCTACCCACATAGTCCTCAATATGTTGATTCAATCAATGTAGGCTGCAGGCCACTCATAATGGTGCCCAGTGTTGTGCTGAAGGTGATGTAGGATACACCTTGCAACTATAGCATAAAACCCCTTTGGACAGCCCACAGACCATGGTGAAGATGCCATATAACACTGCACTACCTCTGACATGGAACATTATCAAATTGTAATTCTCAGATATCCAGATTTTTGCCTCATATTTTTGGTCTGTAATTTGTGATTTTCTGGAAAATCATTTGGAGTTGAAGTAATTAAATAATGACAGACATTTGAATTTCAGACTTCATACACTATAGAAAATGAATGGAAACACAAAGCTTGCTATTCTAACAACTTTCTAAGAGCAATATTTAAAATTTCTTCTTATTTTTGTGCCTTTGCCCCCCCCATTATTTTTTTGCCTGAGATGTTGAGAGATATGCTTAAACAGGTGTCCAGACTTTTAAATGTCCACTTCCACTGTTTGGATACATCTGGTACCATGCCAAAAATATGGTGTTACAACAGCAACTTAAAGTATGGGCACACCATAGGACTGCTAGGTGACTGTCAGTCTACTGACAGCCATTTCTCCAAATGCTGATAAACTGATGGAAAAGTCCAGCAATACCTTTTGACAACAGTGGAATTTTCTCTGCAGTTGTGTGACCAAGGAGCAGGTATCTATACATTTTGAGATGGGTGTTCCTGCAAAAGGGCTTGCCCACTGCAAAAAATAAAAATAAATAAAATACCTCTCAGCTTTGCTGAAAATTGTATTTGCAAGATTTATTTGGCAAATTCAACATGATTTTGGATGGCCAAACATAAATCTGACAGCATTAAAGGAGAACTCAGGTGAAGGGTTATGTGTGGTGGCTGTGCTAGCCATGCACAAGGCTAGCAGGTTGATTGAAGTCAGGAATCACATCTTACATTGATGGAGCAGAATTTCCATTAGCTGAACACTGGATGGGTGAACTGTGTGGCCCTCCAGTATCAAGACTGGAGGCATCCTGCCCAATGGATGGCATACTATATTGGTACCATGTACTGCAACCTCACTCTTGTCCCCATGTGCTGTGGAACTAGAATGTCAGTTTCCATGACCCTATAAACAGCCTTAAGTGGGTATTGCACTTAATAGGATACAGGGCAGTGGGATGGTATAGAACTGTGGGACCTTGAGTAGTTTGCCTGGGGGGTGTTCCTGTGGTGAAGCTGGAAGAGCATTAGTCACAACCACTTGAGTGTCCATGCCTGGGGTGGAGGCAGCCATGGAGAGTGTGGACAGTAATGATATTTCTGCACCAGTATCTGCCATTGTCATAAGCCTGGCTTGTGACCATGTATCACACATCAATTCCCTAGAACTGCCATTGCAGATATTTGCCATTATTCTAATGAATAAACCAATAGTTGCCAAGTGGGCTACCACTTCCCTCAACAGGTGTTTCAGAACTAGCTATCTCTACGCCATGTCACTCTCCATTTATTGCAGGGTGTTCCATTATCCCTACAGCAGTTGCACATCCTTACACAGGCCACAAAGCACACACATCTCTGACATGGTGTTAGAAGGGTCATTGTGCCTGGATCACTGATCTGCACATCCCCTGAATGATGTCAAGGGTGACACCCAAGTCAGAGAATGCCCTATAGGCATGGCAGCAAGGGCTACCTAAACACCTCTTCCTTATTCTAGTAAAATATACCTTGGTGGCATTCTGGCCCTCTGAAGCTGTCTGTGGTGGTAACACTTGCATAGCTTGTGTGGAGCTGATATGGATGGAATGTCCAGCACAGAATGCAGGAGATACTAGAGATTCATTGTGCCCCTCTACCATTGTCTCAGGTGCTGGTGATGTGAACATGGCTTCCAATGTTTGTTTTGTTGACAATACCAGCATTTCCACAACTGTGTGATACACATGGTCCCATCATTTTCTACGACTGGTGACCTCCTGATATCAGATCTTACCTGTTGTATTGGATCCTCTACCAACAGAACCTGTGAATGCATACAGATAAAATGTCTGTAGCAGTGCTGGATCATATCTGTGACACATAGACTGCTATCTACTAATCATTTTCATAACTTTTATGTACCTGCATGCATTGTGGTGCAGGTTGTCACTGTTGCAGCCCTGATGTCCCTATATGACAGATATGCACTGCTTTTTATGAGTAAACCATTCTCATTTGCACATCAATGTCCTACAGTAAAGGAACATGTTAATACTAACCAGATGTTTCCCCTCTGGACACCCAGTTAGCTATCTCAAGCCTAAATTCCACATTCAAGCCATCACCAGGTATGAGGGTTTTCTTAACTACCCAGAGTGGGTTAACAGTAATTCCTCCAACACTATAAGACACCCCTTTGCTGGTGGTTCACCTGCTGTTGTCAACCTGCCTCTGGCAATTTCCTGTGCCTTGGTTTTGTCATACTGTATCTTATCAGTGATCCTGTGATGCACCTGTACTAAGTCTGCAGAGCATTGATGTCCTGTACCAGTCCTTTACGATACCTGGTTATGGAAGGCCTTATCTGTTTTACCATTTTCAAGGGGAGGCATGGAATGTATGTTTAAGGTCTCTGGTGCAATGGACTGTTCCACCCCCTGCTGTTGCTTTGGTCCCATGATTAGACTACACACCTGTGGATTACTTATATAAGTCAGTGTGCACTTGCATAAATATTCAGACCAGTCAATAATTGTCTTAGTAGTATCCCATGCCCCATTCTGTGGCCATTACCCTGTTTGTCACCATTCTGACATTGTGTCATAGTGCAGCTGCAGCAGCAGTGATTACTGTTTCTTTCTCTGTATTGGAACTGTACTGACAGTGTAGCTTGTGAGAACTGTAAGAGGGACTTCATATCTGTTTTTCAGTCCATGTGCATATGGTACACTGTTACAAACTCTACACAGACGGATAATAACCTGGCCTGATCTAGTTCTCTCTCTGCAATCAAATTGGGTTCCCCACCAGCAGGACTGCAACCTGCCTTGCTCTGTTCATTGTCAAGTTTGTCTCCCAGCAGGAATGCAGAGTTTCCTGCCCTGCATATTGCTTCCTGTCAGACTGACACCCCAGCAGGACTGCAACATTTCCTGCCCTGTACTTTGCTCTCTCCTAAGTTGAGACTCCCCATGGCATGCCAATACCCGGTCATGCCATGTGTTGTGTTACTCCACACATTCATCTGCTCAGTAGCTGCTTTTGTTGACTCCATGCACTCTTGTGTGCTGAACACAGTCCTCTGGTCCATTACCAGCAGTCCTGCCTGCTGTCAGTTTGCCTATACGACAATGCATTCTGTTATCCTTTATATGCTGATTACCAAGTTATTTGTTGCAATGCTAACTCCAGAAATATTGTGACCACATTTTCATGGTGCTAAAATGGACGTTGTTGTACAATAGTTATGCTAATAACATTATTTAGTCATCTCTAAATTACAGCTATAATGCAATGTATTGTCAGGCACAATCATTGATACCATACTGCCTGACCTTTTCTGAGCTGGGAGGTCATGTGCACTGCTCGTGCATGCACTGCACTGCAAAGCCTGTATCATTGCATGACAGTGCTAGTATTTTTTTGCATCACAGTACCAGGCTGCCCAATGATATGTGCCACTTGATGTCCAGTATCTGCAGCTGTGTGGACTGGGCTACCATTTGCTTCCTCATTTTGACCTGAAAAGAGGACATGGCCTTTTCAAGCCTAGAATTTAGCAGAACTCCCACCTGATACAGTCAGGGATCCAATATCATCCTTCACTTGCTCTAGAGGGAACACAGGGAGCATCTAATGGGAGTGTATGGAGATATAATGACCCCTTCTGTAAACTGATGCCTACCACCAGCTTACCAGGGCATTGAATGATACCACAGTCACTAACTGCTCTGCTCAGTAGTGCAAGCACAGGTATAGTGACCACTGGTGACTCCACCCAGACCTGTTCTACCAGTGGGAGACAGTACATGACAGGCTCTCCATGCAGCAACAAAAGTGTAGTTTATTGTTCTCTGTACTGTAATATTGTAGTAAAGTGCCACATGTGTACTAATATGTTGTAGCTGTTTCACAGTTTTTTTTCTTTCTTTCTGCACAGGGATCAGCTGTAGTGTAGGCTGAGGTGAGTCAGCAGCCACTGAGCCTGCTGCTGGATTCCCAGCAGTCCCCTTGTCTACCTCTCTGCAGGGTGAAGAAGGTCACCTTATGTACGGTAACCTGGATGGCTTGCTGATGGCATCTGTGGATAACTTCTCAGGGGGGTGAAGTTTCTCTACTAAGAGTGATCCATAGGGTTCCTACTTGGATATTTGTCATCAGGTGCAGTGGCACCCTGGAGTGTCTGTTAGGTAACTTAATGAGTTTTATGGCTATCCAGTCCCACTCAATGGGCCACCAGAATCAGCACCTGGCCTTGCTGTCAGCCACGGAGGGTACTGACATCTAGGTGCATTCCTATCAAGGCCAGTCAGACAGGCTCTCCATATCACTCCCCATCCCCTGTCAATGTGATCCTTTTCTTTGTATGTCATGACCCACCCCTTTTTTAGTCCAGTCCTCCCCATCACCAACTGACACTTTCTGTAAGTCCATATCTCTGTAATGTTGCCTTCCCCTTGTGTTTATATCTCTCTTGTCTATCTATTTCTGTACTATATGCTTAGTTGTGTACCCTTGTTTCCTTGCCTATATCTTCTGTCATCCCTGCACTTGCTCCTTGCTACTTTACCCCTCTACATCATCATCCCCCATTTTCTAGAATGCTGGGCTGTTGCATCAAGTGTTGCCATCTTTTTTGATTCAATGCCACTCTCCTACCTTCTTTGATGGTCATGCCTGACTGTTACAGGTCTACTCTCATGCAATCTTTCCAGCTCTTCACTGGATGCCCTCGCTTCCTCTTTCATTCTTCCTGTCTCTCCTAAATCTTCTTGGGTCTATATTAGAACATCAAAGTTTCAAAACTTCGAATGTTCTAATGACCCCTATTCTGTGAAAGCTGAAAACATCGAACATACACAACAGCGAATTTTTTTCCTAGGGAAAAAATTCTCTGTTCCAAAACACATACACACAACACAAGCACACCAAACAAACAGCAATCCACACACATACACCTAAAATCTTACACCTAACCCTACACTAAACTATACAAACACCACTAACTATCCACTTACCTTAACTCAAACCCTAACCCTAAGGTCCGTCACTATTACACACTCACCTCACCCATGCCCTAACTCACCTACACTGCCCTAACCCTCATGTCCACATAATCGCACACTTATTTGACCCACGCCCTAACCTTAAATCACCTAACCTGCCCTAACCCTCACATCCACACAATTGCACACTTACCTGACCCGCGCCCTAATCCTAACTCACCTAACCCGCCCTAACCCTCATGTCCACACAATCGCACTCATACCTAACCCGCACTCAATTGCACACTTGCCTGAACCCGACCCGTAACTTTCCACCACAGTGCTGAAAATACTGAAGCAACAGAAATGGACAACCAAATTCTTTCCCTAGGAAAAAATGTGGTTTTCTGTTTCTTCGATATTTTCAGCTTTCGCTGAATAGGGGTCAGTATTACAACATTCAAAGTTTTGAAACTTCGAATGTTCTAATATAGACCCATCTTCTTTATCAGATTATCTTCTGCTTTCCTGGACATGTGCCCAGACCATCATAGTCTGTTCTCTTTGATCTCAGCAATTGGAAATTCTTTGCCTTCTGCTGTGATGTCCTCATTTCTTCATCTATCTCACAGTGTGCATCCTTCCAACCATGTTAAGCATTTCATCTCCATCACCTCTAGCTTCTTCAACTGTCTGCCTTTACTGCCCAGGTTTCTGTATTGTACAGCAGTAATGGTCACACCACTGTTTGCACACCTTACTTTTCATATTCTTTGACAATTTGTTTGTCATACGCTAGACCTGACACTCTAACAGTTGACTGCAGCCCCTCAGATTCTAGCTTTGCCATCCTCATGCAGACTTACCTTCTCTTCAACCACCCCTCCCAGATACATAAAACTGATAACCTGTTCCACTATTTTTTCTCCTATTTCAAGTTTTCATCTTTTTTTTTATTTCCCCATTTGCTGCAGTGACAACTGTCTTGCTGTACTCAGTTTCGTCTGAGGCTTCTTTAGTTTTGCATTCCATTCTCCTATCATTTGTTGAAGTGCTTGTTTTTGAGTCTGCTTGTAATACCACATCATCTGCATAAAGCAGATTTGTAGATCTGTTGCCTCTGACAATTTTGCTAATGTAATTTTTCACCAGTATGAACAGCAGTGGGCTGGTGCACATCTACCCTCACTGGAAACACCTGTGTGAGCCCAAATACTGTTTGTACTTTTGTCATCGGGTCCTTACATATAGCCTGAAGTAATTGTATCAATATTTCTGGGACTTCAAAACCTCAAAGGACTGCCCAAACCAGCTTTCTTGAGACCTTGTTATATGCTTTCTCCAAATCTAGGAATGCTCAGTTGAACTCTTCCCTCATCTCTAGACTCTTCTTAGCTATCTGTTTCATTGCAAACAATGGGTCAGATGTGCTGTATCACAATTTGAATCCAAGATGCTTAATGTTGTATCTGGGCTACCTATTCAAACAAAAGTGGCTCTAGGTCACTAATGTCACCTTCCCTTACCTTTCGTATAAAAAAGGAAAACAATGGGCACCTTTTCCTCAAAAAAAAGAATGATCTTCTTCCCTCCACCTATCTACCCTTCATGTTATCCTTTTGTGTGTTCCTCAACTTGCTCATTTCCATTTCGACCTTTACTATCTCACCCTTTTCTCCCCATTTATATGATGAAATGACTTGGCACTTTGCTGTGGTGGCCTTGTTTGGGCTACTATCAGTGTTGGTTTTGCAGCTTTAGGGTGCTTCAGTGTATGAGTGAATGCACATAGCATTAGGTATGTGACAAGCCCTCTTTACTCTGGGCAGTAACTAAGGAGGCTCATTCTTCACCACTGTCTCTGGTAAGAGAGTGTCCCTAAAAGCAGGGATAGAAATACACAGTTTCCTCTAAGAGTATACTGGGACACATCCAGACCTGGGACTAGACTATATGCTTCACTCCAGGTCCACAAATTAGTCTCCACACTAACCACTGCAGAGCACTGTGTCCCAGTTCTAGGTATCACACACACACACTCTCAAATGTCTGATGTTCACACAAACACACAATCTTGGGAAAGACTGACACAGATTTACCTGCTGTGTTTATTTGCCCAAATTACAAGATAACAGCTGACAACAGTCAAATGCCACAATACCCATCAAAAGGGGTGTTCAATTATATTGGATAAAATAGATATTGAAACAAATGGTAGCACATATCTCAAGCAGTTAGGCTTTTCAGAGTGAAACTGGTGTTATCACAATAAGCATAAACACTATCAAGTTATTAAGAATATTAACTAAATAACCAGCCACAATGAGAGGTAGTAAAACATTTAATAATGAATAAAAGAATTTAAAACATGTAAATACTGAATACCCGATTCCAATAAACAAGAGTTTCACACACAGGAACTATGAAAACAATACTGTAGGATAGAGCTCACATTGATTTTAGAAAGCTTCTAACTAACTAGTTGTAGTTCCCTGACTGTCTGAAGATTAATTGCCCCTATTTAATCTAAATAACTCAGCAAGGCAATTGTACCCTTACTTCTGCAAGACAAGATAAGGAATTATGTCCACACTCCAGGCTGTCTGTCCTCAGCGACTGGAACAACTACTCTGGAAACAACTGGACTACTACTGCTGAAAAGCTCTGGAAAACAAAACTGAACAACTTACTCAGAACCTGCTTTTATAGCAGATTTTTTTAAACTAGCAGGAAGCCGCTATGAGAATTCTAGTCTCTCATATCAGACTTTGAAAAGTAAACAAACAGCTGCACTGAAGATTCTATTCTCCCAGCCCTGGCACACAATGGGATCACATCTAGGTCAGCTGACTCTGGCATAACATACATTCAGAATTCTCTTAGAAAAAACATGTACATTTGGTCAGCCAGAAGAACACTGTTTAACATTCAAACATCTTGCTTAAATCAGAGTGATATTCAAAAGATATACAAGCATTTACAAAATTATTGCTAGTCATGCTGGCATATGTAACACAGGGTAATTTTCAACTATTTACAATTATTTACAAAACTTCAGCCAGTCATGCTAGCATAGATAACAATATCTGATTTCCTCACAAGGTACACAATCTGCCTGATGTTATGAGGTTTCATTATGTAGCCCTCTCCCCAACATAATGACACCATGCCAGCACTCATGCGCACCCAATCAGTGTCATCATGCTGCACTAAATACTCAGTACTATTTACCACTGCATGATGGCGTTATGCTTCTTTCTAAATATACATGTCTAAATGTCTAAATATGTATATCTAAATATGTATATTCATGTGCATTTATTTGTATTTTTAGATGTATCTGTGGTAGATAGTTATGACAAACTGTGAGATATAATGATGTCAGCTCAGAAATCATCGTGATAAGTGAAGCTTTACAACAGAGATGACAGAATGCTGTATGGCATGTACACACTTGTAGATAGTAAGTGCCACAAACTATAATTTGCTATATTTTGTCTCACATCATGCACATATATCTGTTTCACTGGGATGACCCCAAGAGACGCTACTTCTACAACCAGTCAGTGTATCATTGTTCCAATTTAAGTAAGAATATATTGCAACTAAATTGTCAAACAATATGAATGCATTTACAGTGGTAGTGGCATGTTACAGACAGGCATTATGGTATTATGGTACTATGCTTTGGTGAAGACAGATGTAATATTACTAAAGAACATAATGCTCATCTGTATCCTTCTCAGAAAGTGTCAGTCCACTACAGGAAGTATATGCTACACACACACACACACACACACACACACACACACACACACACACACACACACACACACACACACACACGGTCCTTTATGGCACATCTCACTTTGCACTCTCTGACTTCAGAGCTAGACATCAAAGATGGTAAGCTCACATAACCAGTAGAATACAGATACATTATTTTGATCAATCCTCTGTGGGCTAATACTAGAAAATGTTTCACAACACTGTGCAGTATAGCAAGAGCCCTCAAGTGTCCAGATTTTCCCAAAATGTCCAGATTTTTGACTCATATTTTTGGTCTGTTTCTCATAAAATTGTAGCTTTCTGGCAAATCACTGACAAATCATTGAGGATTGAAGTCAGAAAATAATGGCAGACATTTGATTTTCAGACTTCATATCCTTCAGCAAATTCATGCTAATGCAAACCCTGTTATTCTATCAACTTTCCATGTTTGAAAGAGCAATATTTAAAAAAGTGTCCCTATTTTTGGGCCTTTGTCCCCCATTATTTGTGGCTTTGTCCAGATTCCTTGCTCTAAGAAGTAAGTATAGAGGTCTGCATCGTAGGAAGTACTGCCACTCAGTGATTGCTGGTTGCACATTAATTTTACAGTGTAAACCATCACAAGGAAGATGGTAAGCTCACATAACCAGGAATCATACGTCCCAACCATCTGGCGCCAAGCATACATCATTCCACTTCACAAAGGCATTAATAACATAGACACAACCAATTTTAGACCTATAGCCATACTCTCCCCTCTCTCAAAAATACTAGAAAAAACTATCCATGCACAAATCATGCAACATCTAAACCTAAACAAACTTCTCTCCCACACCCAACACGGCTTCTGCCCCGGCCACAGTACCATCACTGCCCCCCTTTCCTTTCTAGAGACTATCAACCTAGCACGTGATAATGGCAAATATGTATCATCATTATTTTTAGACCTTTCAAAAGCATTCAACACCATCTCCCACTCCTTACTTCTATCTTTATATCTCTCTCCCTCCACCCTTGCCTGGTTCACCAGCTACCTATCCAACCGCCAACAAGCTGTCCAGTGGAAAGAATCAACCTTTCCTTTCCTACCTACACCCACCAGGGTCCCTCAAGGTTCAGTGCTAGGTCCTCTACTCTTTAACATATTTATCAACATCTTCCACCTCTCCATCCCTGAAGCCTCCATCATCCAATATGCACATGACTCCACCATCATCTCTTCAGCCTCCCCCGCCTCTGAACTGCTACTAAAAACCCAACTTGCCTTTTCCAAAACAAAATCCTGGATGAAAGCCAATCACCTTGTCCTAAATGCCACCAAAACAAAACTAATGATCTTTACCCCTACTAGAAATTCCACTTTGGACAGAAACCTGTTCTGCATTACAAGCCAAAATAAAACTCCATTAGAAATAGTCCCCTCAACCAAACTGCTAGGCATCATTATTGACGAAAACCTAAAGTTTGACTCCCACATATACTCTGCTATCAAGAAAACTCATCAGAAAATTGGTCTCCTATACAGACACAATTGCTATCTCAGCCCCTCCACCCAACAAACACTTGCAACTACTTTCCTCCCCCCATCTCTTATGTATGGCACTCCCATATTTACCAGTCTCCAACTAGGCCTGCGCTCCAAACTGGAAGCCTGCTACCACAAAATTAGTAAATTCGCTACCAACTCCAAAAGTTCATCTCATCACTGCCACTCACTACTCATCCTCAAATGGTTAGAATTCCCCAACTACCTTAGATATCTGCAACTCACCACTACTCACAAGATCATCTTCAAACCATCTGACTCTCCATCCCTAGACATAGCACTAATACCCTACACTCCCTCCCGCTCCCTAAGATCCGAGAACCAAAACCTGCTTCAAGTACACAAACCCTCTCATCCCCCAGGCCAACTACTACTAGCCTGCACAACAGCCCAACTTTGGAACTCTCTCCCCTCTCACCTACGCAACATACCTAACCATAATAACTTAAAAACCCAGCTCTTCTCACATCTATCCTCCAAATGGGAATGTTCCTCTCATGCTCCTACCTAAATTACCTCCTTCAATTTTGTTTCCTATCCTCTGTTTTGTTTTTTACATGAATATCTAATGAACATTTTCTCTGTCAGTGGTTTAAATATGAATATGATTTCCTATTCTACTAATGCTACCTAATACATTGGACTGAATATTGTCTAATATTAATATAATGTAACCTTACATATATGAAAAAGTAATGAAATGTCATGTAATTTTCTTGTGGAGCTTTTCTCCCCGGGGCTCCACTGAAAATGGGCCGACACGACCCAGTGGACTATCCCGGTCAACAAATGCAAATAAATAAATAAATCAAAGGAAGTCACAGCAGCATCTATAGAAAGACTATGCACATGCCTTACAACACAAGAACATTTCACATGTAAAAGCATTATAGTAGTGTTACAAACATGTATGGGTAGGTTATTTATGGTTCGTCTACAGAAGTGCATAACTGTATATAAACTAATTCTAAATGACACATTGATATAATAATGCAAGTCAACTATTTCTAATTGTGCACAGCCAAATATGATATAAGAATATCTGTGTAATGTAGATGTTATTACCATTGCTGTTCTGCAGTGGTGAGTAGTTATGCAATGATCAGGATATCCATATTAGTCATAACTTAGTTCTTAGTCTGGGATTGCTGTTAAGTAGTGAGACCTAGGGTCTGGAACTATAGTCATGTGTTTATGTGTATGTTGTTGCATTATCAGTGCTGTTTTGGAGTCGCCCTGTTGTAGTGTAATGCATTTCCTAAACACACCACACAGCTCTGATGCAGTACTACAGCTTGCATTATGTTACTTATATAGTGTACAGTTGGTAGCATGTTGTGACCTGTGGATACACTTGACCTCACTGAAACAATCCTGCACTATACTATTGTCAGCTGCACGGGTATGCTGATGAGTTGTCAGCCCACATAGTCACATCCTGCACTATGCTATTGGCAGCTGCACGGGTACGCTGATGAGTTGTCGGCCCACATACTCACATCCTGCATTATACTATTGTCAGCTGCATGGGTATGCTGATGAGTTGTCAGCCCACGTACCCACATCCTGCACTACACTATTGGCAGCTGCATGGGTATGAATTGTTAGCCCATATATCCACATCTATTTATTTATTAAACAAGGTAACTTACTGATCGAGAAATACCCCATTTCAGCCACCGAGTGGGCTCTCAAGATATATTAAATATATATGTAAAGTATATTATTGAAGTGCAATTCATCTGTTTCTGATCGTGTGCATCTATAATACATGTAGCACAGATACTGACATATGTATTCTGTTTTCCCTGCAGCATAAATATTTGATCTGCAGGTCATTTATGCATACACAAATTATGTGATGTGTAAGTGGATGTACTCTGTGTCAAATTGGTTAATGTATTGCACACCCATTTCTTAAGGCTTACATGGAAGAAATCAAGGTGTCACTCAGTTTTATATATAATAAATGTTTATACTAGGGATGAGTAAGCCTTTGTGTCTTTCGGCTTTTCCCGGTTAGGGGTCACAACAGCAGAATGATTGGCAGTAGATTTTGATGTGCCGAGTTGCCAGCCCTGACGCACAACCTTCAACGATGGTACGCCCATTCACGCATGTCTCCACACAGAAGACACTCTAGCTGAGAGTCGAACAGGACAAAGTCTTACTGTGAGGTGACAATGCAACCACAGCACCACCACCGCAGTTATTCTAGAGATGAGTAAGTACTGAGTAATAAAGCTATCCTCCCGCATGTCTCATTTATTTGTTGATGGAAATTCAGATATGCAGTTCAAGTGTTTGTCAAGGTATTTTGTGGGTGCAGAAGATCAATGAGTTTTGGGTCCTTAACAACATGAAATGGTAAAATAAATTACCTCACCGGAGTCTATAAGAGACTGTGAATATGGACAATGGGTCAAACCTGTTTTGGTAGCTGTTAGGCCATGTTAGATTGGTAAGGGCCTCCAACTTCATTTTTGCTGCTTGTTTTTATCTTGTTGTGAGCTTCAGTTCTAAATGAAAGTATGTATAAATGTTGTGATTGGTAGTTACCTATTGTTCACAGACTGTGCATTGTACTTATTAGTGGACATCATAGTGCATATGCAGACAGGACAGATGTCAGCTGTTCTGTTTCATGTATATTGTATGAGGTGTGCACTTTTGCCTTTGTACTACTTGTAACAAGTGTAGCTCTGACATCTGATGACATTGTTACCTTCAGACTATGAAGCACAAATAAATGAATACTATATTGTTTTGAGGAGTGTTTTGTCATATAACATGTAATGTGGACTGCGGTTTATGTATTTCTGCTGCTTGGACCTGTGTAAGTATATGTATTTCTCTCCTCTGTAATGTGCCAGACTCCTGATGTCACATATGCTGCTATGCATATCTTTCCATGAATGTAGTCCCAGAGATGGTTGCTAATACATCAGACTTCATCCATGAGACTGTCAGACTGTTACCATTTCCAGTCCATATGTATCACAAATGTTGACTATGCACTTTGATGGTGCTCTTTGTGTTGTCAGTGATGTCCTCCTGTTTATTTCTTACGCAAGTTCCATATGCTACCATCTTCAGTGATGTGGCAGATATATGCTCTGTGTATATATTGCTTAGACTCCACTTGACTGACTGAAGACTTGCATTTCATACATGGCATACTTTGGTTACGTGACTAGCTGTGTTGATTGTTCAGAGCACAAGTTACACCACAGACCTTCACTTGTGGAACAGTTTATGTGGAGGCATCAACTATCTTATGACCTTGCCTGTGTACATGAACTTGTGCCATACCACTGACATGTTGAGGCATTCTGTGGGTTTCATCACGTCTCCTCTTTCCTTAATTGCACTATGTTGCTGCATTTATAATCCGCTGTTGTTCTTTCCCTGGCAAGGAGTATAATATTATGGTTTTTGCATACAGGTTGAGCTGTCAGGCATGCTGATTCAGGTGGTAATTCAATTCAATTTCTGGCTTCATTTCTGCAGGATTGTGAGCCATGCATGGTGCTTGGTGGGATACTGGACAGTCATGTCTTGCATTTGCATTCCTGCTACTGCAATACTGGTGGAATTGTTATGCAGTGTTTTACTCTGCTTGTTTGTCTGTAGGTACTATTGCACTGTACTTGCAGTAACATAGGTAACATCACTGTAAAGAATACACAATTGTGTCTGCATCTACAGTGAAGTGATACACTTGAGATACACTAGTTTCTGTCAAGGTGGTACCATGCCATTGTGACAG
The DNA here is from genome assembly GCF_019279795.1 of Protopterus annectens. NCBI lineage: Eukaryota > Metazoa > Chordata > Ceratodontiformes > Protopteridae > Protopterus > Protopterus annectens. The sequence continues at coordinate 463,912,929 of NC_056749.1, forward strand.
CCTGATGCCATTATCATACATATCATAAAGTAAGCCCACACCTGAGAGCCATAGGTACAGACAAATTAGTGTTTGTGATAAATATGCAACACAGAATTGCAACGGTACTGTAAAAGATGACATAGAAGTGGTAGGTACAAACCATTGGATAATTTAATATGCACCAGGGTGACATCTGCAACAGACCTTCACCATTGTGTTTCAAGATATATACTTCATCCTTGGTTATATGCCTTGGTACTGACTGGTGTCAGTATGCTGTACAAGTTCAGTGGACTGTATAGTATGTGTTGTATGTACCAGGGACTCTGTCACTTGTACATATTGCCAGATAGAACTGTTCATCCATATGTCTGTATATTTTACAGTGAAACCGGAACTACATTCATATATATGTAAGACCTGATGTAACATTAATAGCCTTCATGTGGCTGCTTAAATTACTGAATAATGATGTCTTGGCTGTTACGATATATACATACACATATATATATATATATATATATATATATATATATATATATATATATATATATATAGGTGGTGTGGTGGCACATAACATTGTCACCTCACAACAAGAAGTCCACTGGTTCTATTGTCTGCTGAGGTGCTTTTGTATGAAGTCTCCATGTCCTCCCTGTGTTTGCGTGGGTTTCACCCTGGTGCTCCGGTTAGCTCCCATATTCCAAAGACATGCAGTAAGTGGATAGGATGCTCTACACTGGCCATAGATGTGAGTGTGTGTGCAAGTGTGTGGTGTGGGAGAACTACCATGGCAGGGCTAGCCACCATGGGATGTAAGCCTTGGCTCTAGATGATTGTTACTTTTGAAGTGACACCACAACCCCATGTGTTAAAATGAGAAAAAGAGGTTGTGGATGGAGGGATATATATATATATATATATATATATATAAATATATATATATATATATATATATATATATATATATATATATATATATATATATATATATATATATAGACACACTTTATAATCCTGAAATTCTGAAATATCGAATTTCAGAATCCCGAGATTATATAGCCGAAAGCTCAAAATTCTGAAACCCCAGAAACATGAATTTCAAAATCCCAAAGTCTGGAGATGTCGAGTTAGCACTTCTGGTGTTGCAATTTGTGAATGGGTAGCTGGAAGTTCAGGTAAGTATTTATGTTTAAGGGTTTTGGTTAGGGGCTTTAGTGTGTGTCAGTATGTTTTGTGACTGTGATGTGTGCGCACGAGGGGAATGTAGCTTGTATGGTGGTTTTTCATGTGTTTGTCTGTGTAGTGTGACCTTGGAGTTAGTATATTTAAGTGGGGGGGGTGTGTGTGCAAGGGGTCTTGACCCCTGCTTGTATGAGGTGTAGGCTTGTGTGTTTGTGTGTGGGGGAAAGGTGTGTGGTGATTCGGAATTTTGAAATTCACACTTTTAGGGTTTCAGGATTTTAAGGTTTCGGCTTTATGATCTTGAGATTCTGAAATTTGATATTTCAGGATTTCAGGATTATAAAGTGTACCCATATAAATATATATATATATATATATATATATATATATATATATATATATATATATATTATCATCATCTTCTTTCGGATGTTCCCGTTAGGGGTCGCCACAGCAGATCACCTGTTTCCATTTCTTCCTGTCCTCTGCATCTTGCTCTGTCACACCAACCACCTGCATGTCCTCTCTCACCACATCCATAATCCTTATCTTAGGCCTTCCTTTTTTCCTGTTAGCTGGTAGCTTCATCCTTAGCATCTTTTTTCCCAATATACTCAGCATCCCTCCTCAGCACATGTCCAAACCAACGTAATCATGCCTCTCTGGCTTTGTCTCCAAACCTTCCAACCTGGGCTGACCGTCTAATATACGTATTCCTAATCCTGTCCACCCTCGTCACACCCATTGCAAATCTTAACATCCACACACACACACACACACACACACACACACACACACATATACATATACTTATATTTGTATGTGTGTGTGTGTGTGTGTGTGTGTGTATATATATATATATATATATATATATATATATATATATATATATGGGTCTACTGCATAACACTGAAATTTCACAGTGTTGAATTTCATAACATTGAGACCATATCATCGAAAATTCAAAACACTGAAAACCCAAAACACTGAAAACTCAGAACATTGAAAGTGTGGTTTATAACATTGAAAACTACATTGCACAAGTAAATAATATCACCTCCACCTACACCACCACCTAACTAACAAACATACTTTCTACTACATTTATGCAGGGGGGATCTGCCCTCCCACCCCCCCCATAAATTAAATATACCAACTCCAAGATCACACTACAGTGGAAAAAAGTTAATTTTCTAACCTCAGTGTATGGTGATGCAGAAACTTAGTAGAAATTCTGTTTGTTAGGTGTTGTTATAGGTGGAGAGGATGTTATTTACATATGTATTATAGTTTTCAATGTTATGAAGCACACTTTCAATGTTTTGAGTTTTCAATGTTTTGGTCTCAATGTTATGAAATTCAATGTTGTGAAATTTCAATGTTATGAAGTAGACCCATATACATATATACATACATATACATTGTTACGTGAACATAAAGCTGTTGCATATCTGGATGCAGATGCACACGTGCATACACACAAATACAGACTTGCAGTATTTCTGCTCTGTGTCAACTGCATAGACAAATCATGTAAATGTATGTATGCATGTGTATGACACTTTGCATACTCAGTTCCCATTAGATTTCCAAGAACATATTTGCAACACACAGTATGGAACTTTGTACAACATCACACCTGTGTTTTCACATTTACATAATCATCTCTAGCTCTGTTCACATGATAAATTATCGCGTGCTTTTAATGCTGAAGACGTTGCTCAGTTATACAGTAATACGCATATGTTGGCATGTTGTAGGACTGTTACGTTTAGTGTGATATTTTATATTAGAAAATGGACTTACACTGCAGCATATCTCCACTGGATACTTGACATTCTAAAGGGGTATATTAATGTAAAGGGAGACCCCCAGTATAAAAAAAAAAAAAGATCACATACATATGAGATGAAATGTATACTCTATGAGCAAAAACTTTTCTTCAAGCAGTTACTTGCTTTTCCTGTCAATAACTGTAACTTCCAAAAAACAGAACTAGAGCAGGAAAGCTGTAAGCAGAAGACAGTTATGAAGTTAAGTATTCAGTAAAACAGCAATTGTAGCAGACGTGAGTGCAGCGTCAGTTAGCAGGATTTGTCCCAACTGCCATGAGATAGATGAGCATGCTTCTCTGTCTGAAGGCAACTGGACCACATCTAGATTCAAACTATCAAAGCAAAACAAGGTATCGATATGTGTGTGTGTGTGTGTGTGTGTGTGTGTGTGTGTGTGTGTGTGTGTGTGTGTGTGTGTGTGTGTGTGTGTGCACGTGCACTCACATGTGGATATTGTGTATATGTGTTTAAGTGAGTGTGAGTTTTTGTGTGCATGTCTGCATGAGTATGTGGAAGTGTGTTAAATAGATGTCATGAATTATGTGTTAAAACTTATGCCATTTTTACACCTTGGATGTAAGACTTTCTCCAACAACAATTGTATATCATATGACTACTTTTAAACATTAGGGGTATGCACTATTTTACATTTTAGATCTTTACACACACACACACACACACACACACACACACACACACACACACACACACACACACACACACACACACACACACACACACACACACACACACACACACACACACACACACACACACACACACACACACACACACACTTCCAAACTATAATAAACCAACTAAAAAAAACTTAACAGATAGCCCATTTTAAGTGCAATAATGCCCAACAGGGGGTATTACAGGGATGTAAATGACCTGTTGAGGACAGTGGGAGAGAAGGCTCTCTGCCTGTGGCATTGGCATGTCTCCCAATCCACAAGCATTAAAAATCATAGCACTGACCTTTAAAATCATATTAGAGGCTTAGAAGGGGGAGGCCTTTTTTTTTTTTTTTATGGTAGGAGGTCTTTGCATACTAGACCTTATATAGTTAGTGATAGTGAATCTTTGAATAGGTTTAGTTTATGTAGCTAATGAAGTATGTACCCAACCCTACCCCAACACAGGTCTGACTTTATGATAAAAATCAGAAATCTAGAAAGAGCAATGCTAAATTTGAGGACAAAAATCGCAGCAGTATGTTTAATTCAAGGCAGTTAAGAGGTATGGGTGGTTAGGCCTCATGACACCTCTGGATGGTCTGTTATTCCTTGATAACCATTTGCTTGGAATTACTGCTTGCTTATATATGGCACATTCCATTCCATCTTAAATATGTCTCATGGTATTTGTACATCATATACTGTGAGAAATTGTTGTTATGATGTTTCAAGCTAGTGATATCATTATATGTAGTGGTACATGTGGATATAAAATGTGTATTTTTTTGGAAAACTATTTCATAGTTTTATGACAGACATTTGTTACACTGCATATCACTACACCCCTGCCCACATGTTTACACAACACTGAACTGTGGACACTTGATACATACATGTTTAGCACATGATGGCAACTATCAGACAGTTAATACTCACACCGGGTAAGATCTTGTTGAGGTACATAATGCTCACTGGTGGATAGCTGACTTACATAATTGCACTTCATGTACAACTATGAATTAGTCTCTGCACTTTTAGAGACTGTGTTACTTGCTAGAATTCACATTATTTCTCTTCCTTAGAGCTGAGGTGAAAACCGTTATGCTTAATTGCTTTATATAGGCTTGTGGAGTACTTTGCAGTCTATGCTCAATTGTTCAAAATGCTTGTTGCCTACTACAGTGATATTCCTTTTTATTATCATCTGTTTTAGCTGCACAGCTTATGTGTGAGCACAGTAGAATAGCTTCCACTGAGTTTTCTAAATAATGCCCCAGTCAATATTATACACCTGAAGTGCCTATTTCCAAGGGCACAATTCCAGTCTATATCCTTATGAGATTATTGCTAGGGGACATCACAGTATTGATTGTTACCTACCATTCAGGTAATCCCAAGTGCAACACGGTTCTCAAAACCTTTATAGATTATTTATAACATCCTCAAACCAATATGACAGCAAAAGAGAGAGAGAGAAAAAAAAACATGCTCCCTGGGCTCACATCCACTCGTCAGCCATGGTCATCAGGAATACTGTTATATTCCACTCCGCCCTTCATTTGGTACTTTCCATCTGTGTAGTCAATCACCATTTTCCACTTCTTCATAAATACATTGCACTTTTTATACCTTCATTATATTTATTTACAGTGTTCACTGTTCCTCTGTATAAACTCCCTCTTCTCAAACAGACTCCAGTTTTCCACTTCATAAAATAAGCTTCCTCAGTGCCCTGTATAAGATGGAAGTGAGGTCTCCTATCTTAGGTCTACCCTTGTAACTTGAGACTGAATATTCAGAGCCTACAGTCTGACAACAATGCCATAACAACATGTTGCTTCCTGTGCTCATACACATCTATCCAGATCTTTCAAATCACACTGCAGTAGCACAGCATAATGAAACAAAGGCTCACTAACCTTATTGAACCTGTAACATTTCTTCTGTACCAATGTGCCTGTCTTCTTAAGCTAGGGTTATATATCATCACTACAGCATTCTCAAAGAAATCTCCTGTCTTTCTTGCCCTCTGGTGCCTTCATGACATCCAGTTATCCGGCCAGTTTCAGGGATTGCCTTGAACCAAGCCTTCCTCCACTTTTCCAGTGGTCAGTTACCATGATTCCATTTTATAAATGCATTGCAGCACTCTTCATATCAGAAGTTGAATCTCATCCATGAAAAGGTAGCAGTTCAGTCTTCAGCCACAGCCATTAGCATGCATTTATGCATGGACTTATCACCCAGAAATTGTAGTTTATTGGCCGTTTGGGCAGTTTTTCCATCTCTTTCAACTTTCTGGTTTAAAAGCCCATGTTTGCACTTGTTTCAATCCCACCTTCCCTGTAACTAGTCTAGTCCAGATACAGATTTGCTGTATCCAGGACTGTTTGTAAGCTTCTGAGCCCCCTAAGTCTTTCTGTGTTGGAAGGAAGCCTTCTAGCTTGTCAGTGGGAGTGGTAAGCACTAGGTAGCCTATCTACCACAAGAGGAGTGGCTTCTGGCCCAGAAATTGTAGTTTATTGGCTGTTTGGGCAATTTTTCCATCTCTTTCAATTTTCTTGTTTAAAAGCCTGTGTTTGTGCTTCCTTCCCGCCTTTTCTCTAACTAGTTTAGTCCACATACAGATTTGCTGTATCCAGGACTGTTTGTAAGTTTCTGAGCGGTGCCAAAAGTCTGCTCTTCAATTTTTCCCTTAGACCTGCTAGTTCTCTCCTGTCCTGCACTTTACTAGCATATTAGTCTAGCACTTTACCAGACTTCTTGTAGCAATTATTGTAGCACACAAAAGTGCTACCAGCACTAAATGTTCTACAAGGAAATAGCTCCAGTACTTATTATCAATGCCCACCACTTCAGGCATGTCTAACTGTCAATCCCCCTGTGCTTTCTCCTATTAACCTGGTGAACTTGGGCATGCTGAGACAATGTAGTAACTGCTTCAGGTACAATGACAACCCTCTCCTCTTATCTCCCAACACTCAGACTTGCGAGAGATGCACTTATATATCCAAATTGGAAGCCACGCACTCTCCAGCCAAGACCAGAATAGCTGGTCAAGAGGAAGAGGTCAACATTTGCACCACACCACATGGAACACATAGCCCTCCAGAATATACTCCAGCACTGCCTTCACACAAAAACACAAGCCACACACCCACCTTAGCAGAGGCTCTCAATAAAAATCTACCCAAACAGACCTCCAAGGCAGAAACGCACTCGACCACCACAACACAACACTAATCACGAGACACACAACTCTCCTAAAAAGTGTGCCACCCAACAAAAGCTCCTAAGGCAAAACAGCATGCCCAACACACTAGTCATAGGTGACTCAATAGTGAGGCACACTGATGTCCCACTCACTAGATTGAATAAGGAAAAAGTAACAGTCAGGTGCCTGGATCCACCAAATAATGCATGCACTCAGGTCCCTCAAAAACAGGTACAAATATGACTCTGTCATTGTACATGTGGGTGTGAATGACCTGAGAAGTACCTCCCTGGACAACATGAAGAGAGACATGGAGGAGCTTTTGGATTATGTAGCCCAGGCAGGTATGACCCTAGCCTTGAGCAGCCTTCTACCACCACCTAGAATGATACCACAGTACAAGAAGAAAATGATCGATTTCAGCAACTGGCTAAGTTTCTGGTGTCATTCTAAGGGGATCCAGTATCTGTCTGCCTGGGATGACATGATTGACAGTCCTCGCTGCTTTGCAAGAGATGACCTGCATCTGTCACCCCTGGGCTCCTGGATACTGGCCAAGGCTCTATCCACCCCTATAGTGCCTTTTTAGGTGGTGTTCCAAGGACCAAATTACCACTTTAACAGCTACAAACAAATGCAATCTGAGGGTCATGCTGCTCAACACTAGAAGTCTAAATCTCAAAATGCACTCGCTCAAAGCACTCCTTAAAATGGAGAACATAGACATTTGTGCTGTAACAGAGACCTGGTTCAAGGCAGCAGAAAGCACACCTGCACTACCAGGCTATAACTCATTACACTCCTTTCAGCCCAAGAACTTGGACCGAAGCTCCAAAGGCGGTGGTGTTTTCATATTCATAAAGGATGCTCAGACCTCCAGACTGTTAGCCCAACATAACGCATCAGAGATACTTCAGGTGCAGCTAATATTGGGTAAGACAGCGATTCAGGTCATAGCCTGCTATAGGTCCCCAGCCATGTCTCAAGACTCACACTCCACGTTCCTAAGCACCCTGGAGAATGTTAAGGTCCAACCTAACACTCTCATACTGGGTGACTTCAACTACCCCTCCATTAACTGTGAAAACTACTCCTGTACCAATACACTTGCCCAGCGTTTAATGGAATTCATTAATTCCAATGCCCTGGACCAGCTCGTTATTACCTTCACTACAGGTAGCAACATCCTTGACCCGGTCATTACTAACATGGGCGACTGTTGCTCTACACCAATAGTCAACTCCTTCCTGGTTAGATCCGACCACAAACTAATCACCCTGACCCCCCCCCCCCAAAAAAAAAGGGAACCACCATGAAAAACTTCTCCAAAGCTAACTTTAGGCTCCTAAAAACAGAGGTGACTAACTTCACAGCACCCATACAAATGGAGAATAATTGCATGACTGCCGAATCATACACCAATGCACTGTACGAACACATACACAAATGCATGGATCTCACCATACCCAATAGAACAAAGATGCTGTCCTCCAAAAAAAGGAATCTGGTGGTTCTCTCCTATAATCAAACTCTACAACAGGAGGAGGAAACTGATGCAGAATAAGGTGAAGTTCGAAGACTGGAAAAACTCCGTTATCAGCCTCAACAAAAAGTTGAGATCCCTCATCAGATCCTCTAAAGCTAGCTATGAAAACAGAATTGCAGCAGATAGTAAAGACAACCACAAATCCTTCTATAGTTATGTAACGAATCTCCACGGCAATACCCAGATTTGCTCTGAGCTACTGCACCATGGTACCTCCTATACCAAGCCAACACATATTGCTAATATACTGGCTGACAGATTCAGTGCCAACTTTACCCCTCTCTCCCCCACCGAAGGACCAATCACAATACCAGTAGATTGCCAGACACCCAGTATTACTGCTGCACAGGTTAATACAGCACTATTCATGGCCAAGAATACAGCTTCTATGGGACCTGACAATATCTCTGGCTGTGTTCTACATGAACTACAGAGTGAACTGGCACCTCAGCTGTGTGCAGTGTTCAATCTCAGTCTCACCTCAGGCTTTGTCCCTACTAAATGGCACACTGCTACATTCATCCCTCTCCACAAAGGAGGAGTGACTACAGACCCTGGGAACTATTGTCCCATTAGCCTGATGAGTCTGATATGCAAAGTTATGGAACGCATCATCATGGACCTAATAATCAAGAATATAGGGAATCTCCAAACGCTGGATCCTACACAGTTTGGTTTTGTGAAGGGTAGATCATGCCTGTTCAACCTGGTCAACTTCTTTGAGTCGGTCACCAGAGCTGTGGATGAAGGAAAGGCGGTTCATACAACCTACCTTGATCTGGCCAAGGCCTTTGATACCATTCCCACTCTGGACTCATAGAAAAACTCACTAAGCTAGGCATCAACCCCTATATCACTAGGTGGGTTGCAAACTGGCTCACAGATAGAACCTGCAGTGTGAAAGTAGCTGACTCAAAGTCAGACTGATGACCAGTCATGAGTGGAGTTCCACAGGGTTCAGTCCTGGGTCCTGTTCTGTTTGGTATCTACTTCTCTAAAGTCCAGGCAAACACGAAAGGACTCTGGCTGACAAAGTTTGCAGACGATTGCAAGCTGGGAGCTATTATTAACTCCCCAAATGATGTTGACATCCTACAGAAAGGCCTCACTGAGACCAACAACTGGTGTCAGAACCATGGCCTTAAGCTCAATGCCCAAAAATGTGTCGTCATCCCCTTTGGGAGAAACACATTTCCCATGAATTACCACATCGATGGTAGTCCACTGAACACAGTAGGCGTTATAAGAGATCTGGGAACACAGGTTGACAGCAACCTCTCTTTTGACCACCACATTACCACTGTGGTCAGAAAGTCCTTCTATGTGGCACATCTCATTACTAAGGGTTTTGCATCCAGGAAGAAAGAGGTCATTGTCTCCCGCTACTCTTCCCTCATGAGGCCAATCATCGAGTACAATGCCCCCTTTGGCATGTGCCTCACTAGACACCTGCAACAACTGGAGAGGCTGCAAAAGTACCTCACAAAGGGGATCATAGGCCTTAAACACTTGTCCTGTATGAACAGACTCAAAAAGCACCAACTATTCTCTGTCTCATATCACCTACTTAGCCACAATCTCTGCTTGACTTATAAAGCCATGTCTCACCCAGCTCTGTTAGAAATGCTACATCTAAAGAAATTCCAATCCCTCCACACCACATGCTCCAGAGACCTCAACCTCATTACTACAATCAACAGAACAAGCTGGAGGGACAGGTTCATAACCCAGAGACTGCCCATGCTATGGAATAGACTTCCCATACATGTCAAACAGAGCACCTCACTGGCCCTCTTCAAGAAAAGTTTTGATGAGTGGATGGGAAATAGAAAATTCACCCCGGGGATCACTCCAGTGGCTTTACTCAACAGAGGCACTGGGAACTAAGGTCGGGTGGCACAATGCCAGGGTAATCCTATTGGCTAGGCTTGTAAAGGCTCCAGGGCCATTAGCCTAGTACACACCTATGAACTTATTGATCAGCCTTCTGTTATACCTTAATGAGGTGTTTTTGTGTGCGTGTGTGTGTGTGTGTGTGTGTGTGTGTGTGTGTGTGTGTGTGTGTGTGTGTGTGTGTGTGTGTGTATCTGTATGTACCCTTAGTATTGTTTATACATTTGTTAACTGGCTAAACCCAATGGACACAAGTGCCCCTTGTCAGGTTGACCTGGGAGCATTGTCTAGTTAAGTTACTTGCTTGGAATCACATAGCAGGCAAGTGGAGGTGGAAGGAATCAAACCCTGTACACTTTGGTTATAAGACACAGCTCATTAATGGTTTGGAAACTTAATCCTTTGTGCTAACTACCAGAAAACAATATATTTCAGTATTCCAAAAGTAACATAATAAAGCTAAACACACCTTCACTTACAGCTAATTACGCTGATCAAAATAACAACATGTAGCAAAACAGACGTATGTTATAGTAAAAAGAAGACCATCAAAGACTACACTTTTCAATAATCTAAAAGAAATGAAAGTTACCAACAGCAACACAAATTAGCTATCAGTCTGTGTAAAGCAGAAACTTCCAGCTAAACTATAGTTTACATTTAATGCAAGGCATAGACATTCTCAGCTTATATTGATAAGAACGTTAACATAGCACAGCGTGAATATAAACCTTATTTTCACTACAGTGTGTAAAAGGAGCTGTGATGGTAATTAGTTTCAAATGGATTTGTTCTAAAAGGGACGTACTGGGAGGAATAAAAAATAACTACCTGGCATCTTGCAAGATAGTGAACTCTTGGGAAGTAGCCTGTGAAACGATTGACAAGAACTGAATCTGCATACCTATATCTACACAGCATTCAAATGTATACTGAGGTTCACAGTTAAGGATTTTCATTAGCTGTACATCTAATCCTATTGTCTTGAATTCACCTTAATATGATGGTGATGCACATAAAATGATCAACCCCTCCTGAGCTTGTAGTGGAAGCAATTCTATATTGTTCCATCTTTTCTAATTCCATAGAGAAGTGCTTAGTCTCATTTAATTTTAGTGACATTTTAAAACTGCAAAATAGTTTTTGAAATATTACATTTCAATGAGGAGAAACTGATTTTTATGAATAACCTAACTAGTAGTTAAGTTTACTATGAAAATTGTGAACAGAGATTGTTCGCAGATGGAATTGAAGTTAAATTTAAAATTTTTAAATTTTAAATTTTATTGAATTAAAGTTGAATTTTTGAATGTCCATCTTGCTGAACATCTCCATGTTGAAAGTTCATATCAGCGAATACACTGTGCATTCATTGATATGAACTCGAAGTACTGTCAGAGATCGCTGTACAGTGCGGTTTGGGAAATTCATCCCATCCTCACTGTAGTGCGATCTTGGAGTTGGAATATATAGTTAGTAGGGGTGTGGGGGGGCTTACCTCCCACAGGGGAGGGTCAGAGGGGGCTTGCCCCTCTACAAAAATATGATGTTAGGTGTAGGAATTTAATGTTTCTATGCTCCTACACAGACATCACATGATGTGTTCGATTTTAATGTTGAATCAGCTGAACGAATTCAGCTGATTCGACATTGTGATTTGCGGCATTTTGTTTTTTTGTTGTTGTGGTTTGCTGTTTTAGTCGAAATTATTTTATTTGTCGATATTATACATGTGGTTCAAAACCTAGATATTAGCCAGTTAAATGAACTATTGTGTTGTGTAACTATGTTCTTACAGTTGAGTGTTATTCCATAGAGAGCCTGCACTTCATTCATCTTGGCAGCCACATTTTATGTGCATTAAAAGTTAGGTGATAATGTATTATATAACTGACAGTGTGGCAAAAAATAACGAGAAGCTTAATAATCTGCACAAGCCATGGGGCAGCTAACACAGACATTTGAAAGGACAATCTGGTTCCTTTGTCTTTAGGATGCCAAATGTAATTGAAAAAAAAATAATCATCTAAAGCAGCTCATTTTTTTAATGCCATCAAGGATGGTACATTAACAAACATGCTAAAATATATTTTCTCTTCATTCTTGAATAAGATCAGAACTCCAAACACAATGGAAGCCAGTGAAAGGAAAACTGTGCCACTGAGCTTGGGCTAACAGGTGCAGACTGGCAAAGGTAAAAAGGAAATATTAGCTTCATTAAGATAAGATAAAAATGCACTTTCCTGCTCAGTAAAGACCCAGTACTATTAAGTGAGATTAATGCAGTAACAGCTCTTACTCACCATTAACAAAGAGACCGCTGTTTTATCCAGTTCTATAAGCGCACACATTCGTAATCAGAAACAGATATATAGCCTGTATTTTTCTTTTTCTACCCCCCCACATTTATAATTTCTGCGTCGGTCAGCTAACTCCCACCAGCACAAATGGCCTCCAAAAATTGTATCATTGTGCCAAAAACTACAGGGTCCCAGGTACATGCATACAGTGACTTCCTGCCAGTAGCATTACATGCCCTCATCAACTACCACTTCCATTATTGTTTAACCACCTACTTGCATCGACCTATACCCATCTATACAAATGTTTTGCCATTAAAACTCCTACGTTTCTACCTCTAAACGGGGCTGCCTTTTACATTTTTACCTTGCTTATCCTCCCTCTGTTCGTGTGGGTTTCTTCTGGGTGCTCTGGTTTCCTTCCACATTCCAGAAGACATGCAGTATGTGCACTGGACAGTCTAAACTGGCCATGGGTATCAGTGTGCATGTGAGTGTGTATAGTGTGGTAGAACTACTGTGGCAGGGCTAGCCACCTTGTGGTGTAAACCTTGGTTCTAGCCCAGCCCCAACACTAGCCAACCAAAATGTCTGTATAGCAGAACAGTTTAAGTCCCACTTTATCACCTCTATAACCTCACTACTCAATAAAACCACTAATACACCTCTGACCATACCAGAAACTTCCATTAATAATGCTACCCTTCTCCATCTCAAACCAGTTCAAACTAGCTATATAAAAACACTACTCTCCAAATTAAAACCTTGCACATCAGCTGCAGACCAGCTACCTGGTGATTTTCTACAACTAGCTTCTACTTCCATTGCTTACTCAATATCCATCCTCATTAACCGCTCTGTCTCTGAACAATATGTACCATCCCTCTGGAAAATATCACACATAATTCCTATAATAAAGGTGGTCCCTCTACAGACATAACTAATTATAGACCCATAGCCATTCTGTTTCCACTTGCCAAAATCTTAGAAAAATGTATACACAAACAACTCTTAGACCACTTTCTGTCCAATAATCTACTATCCAATACACAACATGGCTTCTGGCCTAGGCATAGCACTAGCACAGCCCTAATCAGCTTTACTGATATTATAAATCAACTTAAAAACAAAAAACATCTAGTCTCTGCTACCTTCCTAGACATGTCAAAATCTTTTGATACTATATCACATCAATTACTTCTTAACAAACTAGCTTCCTATCATTTTAGCCCAGTCTATCATTCCAGCCCAGTAGCCCTAAAGTGGTTCCATAGCTACCTGTCTGATAGGAAACAAGCCACATTATGGAACAACAAACTCTCCCCCCATGTCCCTGTAACTGTTGGAGTCCCACAAGGTTCAATCCTGGAACCACTTCTATTCACAACTTTTACTAATTATCTTAATACTGCAGCAAATCTAGTAATAATTGTACAATACGCTGATGATGCTTCATTAATCTGTTCAGCCCCCACAATCACAGAGCTCCAAGGAAAAACTCAAGCAGCCCTCCAAAACATTGAAAGTTAGCTAACAGCCCAGCAACTTATTCTAAACCCCCAAAAACCAAGCTCATGGTTTTCCAACACACCATGAAAGCCAACAATTTAGCCCCTATCTGTATTTCCTTTTCTAATGGCACTAAAATAGAGCCTGTTGAATATACAAAACGTCTTGGTGTCACAATTGATAGTGGACTTAAGTTTGAGAAACAACTTGCACTAACTATTAAAAAGGTGCATGCCAAACTGGGCTCACTCTACAGGGTCAAAGCATATCTCACTGATCATGCTAGACTCACAACAGCTAGAACCCATCTATTATTGTCCCTTCTATACGGCTCTCAAATATTTACCAATCTTCACAAATTTGACCTAAATAGACTTGAATCTTGCTATAACAAAATTGCAAAATTTGCTACAGATCAATCTCAAAGATCTCATCACTGTACTGCCCTTCTCCAGCTAAATTGGTTAGAGCTCCCTCATCTTCTTACCCTGAATCACTTACTAGCCGCATACACAGTTTTATACAAACCTGACAATTGCCCAGCACTATCGAATCTTGTTCAACCCTACACCAACCTAACTTCCCTTAGGTTTGCTGATAAAATACTCTTAGAGGTTAGCAAAGCACAAAACTCGTATGTTATCTCCTTGTACTCCCATATTATCGCCAAACAATGAAACTTTCTTCGACAGCATATTCTGTCTATCAATGATACACATACATTTAAGCATACCCTTAAGGAATATTTCTCAAAACATAGACTTTTCTCCTGTTCACCCAGGCTAACCATTTCAACCCACCAATATTCCAACTCTTTTGTTTCTATTTCTCTATACCTCCCTGCTATATAAGCCTTCTCGCACTCAGAACGTAACTTGTTATTCAAAAAAAAAAATGATGTATGCTAAAACTGTTTGTTTAATTCTTCCTTACTTTATAGATACCATGTATTAGAACCTTATAATTTTTAATGCGTAATGTATGGTAAAACTGTCTGTTTTAATTTTGCTTACTTTACAGACACCATGTTAAGAAGCTTGTAATATGAAATTCTATTTGTATGATTATTTATGTCTATTTCTTCTTTCTAAAATTTGCTTATCTTAAATGTAAAATATCTATATAACCTTTCTTGGAGCTTTTCTCCCCGGGTCTCCGCTAAAACGGGCTACTAGCCCAGTCGGACACTACCCGGTTAAAACATGAAATAAATAAATAAATAAATAAATAAATTGCCACTGTTGAAGTGACACCCTGATCCCATGTGCAAATTGGAAAATGGGGTTATGGATGGATGATATGAAATGAAGATGCATTTAAAGACTATTACAGAGGTCTTCTTTACTGCTGTGCATAGAATGAGCTTTTCAAAGGGATTAAGCATGCTTACTTCATACAAATCCACTGAAACTGCTGAAGACTGAAAGCAAAGATAGTAATCCAAGGTCCTAAATATTTATGCAAGCTAATTTAACAACACAGGAGATTGATTGTAGGCATATAAAAGATATTAAAAGTCTTGATGCCAGGATCCTGTTCAATACCATAGCAGAGTTTTACAGTTAGTTCTTATGTTTAAATCATTGAGTCTTGGCTGTCTCAGAGCCTTGGTTAAAACCTTACATTTACACTTAGGAAGTGCTGATACTAGGCCACTGTATAGACAGAAAAGTCTGCACAGGGAAGTGAGGTAGAAATATTGCCATATTTGTAAGGGTCTCTTATTTTCTGCCTCAGCAATATTTGGAGACTTCAGCATAGTCTTATTATTTTTGCACCTGTGGAGGTATACTTTTTACAGAGGTATGTTTTACTATATTTCACTTTGCTACCCATAGTTGATCAAGATTCAGACCAGATAAGGTAGTAAGTGACCATCTAGCCACATTCGCAGTATGGCAATTCTCTCGTGGGCCAAATGCTGTCAAACTCAACAAAAGCATTAGAGACCCAAATAAACTTCTATTTGGTCATGCTAAAAGGTGTTCAGTTTAATGGATTGACATTTATTTGCTTTTGTTTACCAGAAAAGTCTAACTAAGTTGACAAAATAGTCCCATTTCTGTGAAAGCCTAGAGAGAAAAGCTCCATGCATGTACAATTTTAACAAAAGAGAAAGCTCCCGATATGTACACAATATAACTTATATAATGCATATGAAAAGAAAAAGAAATTCTAGAGATATCTACCTATCAGTTCAACAATTGTTTACAAAAGGATATCTGCATAATGTTGATAAGTTTAACAAGTACTACAGCAGAAGGAGTGGATAATGTGCCAACTCTCATGGGGCAGTAGATTAATTTAATCTTATATTAATCAGTTCTGGAAGCATATTCTCCAGCAAGACAGGTTAGATATAATGAGAACAGTATCCCAGTGAGGCAGGTTTGATGAGATAGAAGTTTATCCGATGTTTTAAGTCATTAATTCCTGCAGGCAATCAGTTAATGAGGTATCACGTTCCAGATTACTAGCAAGCTGGACAGTAATTGCCTGGATCTGCAACTGCTAACAAAGCAAGTAACCTTGACATGTTGAGTAAAGAGACACTACTGTCTGCACCTATCAGCTGTGCTGCAGTAAAACAATACTAGCTCAAATCAAACCTCATGGTAGGGTCTTCACTGATAACCTCCCACCTGATTTATTAGAAAATTGAAATTTTGTTGCATTTCCATGAACTATTTTGACTAACAGAGACTTATATGAATGCAGTATACCTCAAAAGTGAAAGCAATGAGAGATAATATCCATATCAAAGGGGAGCAGTTTCTAGAAGGTTGACAATTATAGACCCACAAGAATATTTAGCCTTTTTTAATTTTAAAAAAGGTGGTTCATAGGGAAATTAACTATTATATACAGGAACATTTTTGACATTCCAAGGCATTTTGCATGACTGATTATATCCTACTTTACAAAGGCTCAGAACATCAGAAAACAGCAAAAATACATTGGACTGGTTTAGAAGCTACGTTTCTATGTGCATTGAAACTATAACTTGGTAAAACTGTGATGTATACATTTTGTAGAGCTTGGGGTACCATATGGCTCAATCTTTTTAACCTCTTTTTTATTTACTCATTCATTCATTCATTCATTCATTCATTCATTCATTCATTCAATCATTCAGTCATTCATTCATTCATTCATTCATTCAATCATTCACTCATTTATTTATTTATAACTGTATGATAACCAGGTACATGGACTGGCCATCTGATACTTTTCAGCTATGGTACCCCAACAAACATAAATAGATATATACTATTTATAGTATATAGTTACAAATTACAACAGTATATTACATCAGCCATAGTGAAATACATTCAGTTATGCATTTGCATGCATTCACAAATAAAATGCACTGTAAACTAAATGTAGTCAGGATACACACAGAAAATATGTTGTGATTCAGTACGCCGGTGATTCCATGTTATTACATTTTGCATATAATATATAGACCCCCACAAATGTCCTGCATGAAGACTTTGATAATCAGATGTTATAGCTTAAATGTACCAGGATTTTTCTCACTGGAAAGATGACTAAGTTCATATACTTTTGTTATCAATCAATGGACTATAATAAAGTAATAAACATAAAATTTTATATTTTAGTTGGGAAATGCTTCATCCAACACCATTTACATACACTACAGCAACTTTGAAACATTAGGTGGGGGAACTATTTTACATCAAAAATATATAAAAAATAATATAATAATAAAAAATATATAAATTAGTGAAACACAACAATTTTACAGACAGTCCATTCTTTAAGCACAATAATGCTCTCCAAGGTGTGTGCTATTGTGTAAATAATGCCCTTCTGGGGTGTAGAGGCCCTCTGCCTGCAGTGTTGGGCCTCAGAACACCCAACACACACCCTGCCAAGCATTATTGCTTGCTTAATCTCCCACCTGAGGTATTTTTGTTTTAGAACACCTTTGTTTATCAGAATGGAAAGCCACTCTTGCGAACATTTATATCAGTTGTAATTCATCTTTTTTGGAAAACAACTTCTAAGTCATTAAACACATCAAATGGAATGGTGGGTGGGACTTCTAAATGCCCTTATGTCCCAGGGAATAAAATCTAGTTCTTCATATTTCCTTAAAATTGCCAAGTTAAAATAAAAATGTGTCTGTTATGCCATTAGTTTGTTTCATTTAGCTGTCAGTTGTTTGATATGCACAGGCAATAAACTACCTCTGCTGGGAAACAAAAAAGCAAATATTTCTGAATGCCTTTCATTTCTGTGTGTTAACATTGTGTCTATCAGGATAGAAGCACCAGTAGGCTGATCATCCTCTACATATTCTTTCAGTAATATTTGTGTGGGTCTCTGTCTACCTTGAACCTCATTGCACACGGTGTTCTGGGCATGCTCAGGAAAGAGGTGGAAGTAATGTAAATAACAGACATGAAATAAGTAATCTATAACAAGCAAGAAGACAAATATTTAAAATGACATCAGAATCCAGTACAAAACTTTTAATAAAATAAGAACATTGTTGTGATACTCAATCTTGAGCCTTCAATGCATGAAGAAACACAGGATAAAAAAATAGAACCATTAAGTATTGTCACAGTTAAGACCACACCTATAAGAAAACAGAATAAATTAAGCAGTCAGCTTAACCGTTTATGCTGAACTTGAAAATGAACATGCTTTCTCTGTAAAGCCTTCTTTCTTATCCTTAAACTCAGGAGTCTTATATTAATTAACCAGTATGATGAAAATTCTTCCTTAGATTGGAAAAAGTAGGCTATATTAGAATGTAAGTTTGTAACACTTTATAAAAAGCCTTCTGAAGGACATACAGAGAATATTTACAACTACTAAAGCTTGCAAAGATATAATTTGCTCCACAAAAAACATCCGTATTTATACAACAAGGAACTTAATAAATGGTCAAGGTGACATCTAGATGCATGGAGTAGAAAACATAGAGAAAACACCTTTCTAGAGAGTTTTGTGACAGCATACATCCCCTGAGTACCTTTAAAAGTGAGATCTAAAACAATTACTTTTGTGGTGTTAAATGGATCATTAAAGGGGATGGCAAATGGGTTTAGTTCAGACTATCCACAAAGGAAATACTATAATCAGGGTTGCCAATATATATAAATAATAAATCACCTAGATGATGACAATCCCTAATAACACATGGAAGGTTCTATATATTAGATTAATATATTTAATATAAGTAATATAATAGATTGGAAGGTGCACTGAAATTCTGACTGTGCTAGACCCAGGGTAAGTGTACACGTCTGCTCAACTAGAGTTTCAGACAGAGTTCATGCAAACTCCAAGGTGGGCTTATGATCCTAAGAGTCCCTAATGTAAGTGCTATAATGTTGGGATTTCCTCAGTCCTCAGACTGGGATACAAGTCTTAGTGTTTCAGTAAATATAACATGTGCATAAAAAATTAAAATGTATTGACCCATTTTTTCTGGTTGCCTGTGAATATGTACACGAGCTCAGATGAACTTACCTGCTAACTGAAAAAAAAATGTATTTCCTTATGGTACCAAGGAAGTGTTCCTGCTGAAGTTTGATAAAATGTGTTTTAATACACCTAAATTAATTAAACAGCATTTTGCTTGGGAGTAAACATTTTACGTAGTTCTTCTTGAACTCGGAACATAAAAAAGATACCTTAAAAATAGGGAGATAGTATAAAAGTTTGTATCAAAATGTATGCTTGTACAGTAGTAATTATTTTCAAAATATTCCCAGATCAGATATCCAGCAGACTTTCTTTAGTTCTACAGCAATATATGTGGTGGCAGTTACATTTTAAATTCTAACAGAAATTTGTTTCAGCTTTAATACAGAAGAGTGTTTTTATCATAAAAACAGCTTTTGGCTGCAAAAATATTCAGATCCTGGCTTATCCAGTGCAGGAAAACAAAAGCAATGCTTAAAGTGGGTACAGAAATATAACAAAATATATTACATTATGGTTTAACTTTGCAAACACCATTTCATCATTCATTAATATCATTATCAGTTTCCCGTATTAGCAATGCAGCAATTTTCCTCACCAGCTCTCAGCTATGACAGGTCATTTTAAAATCCTGAATAAAAGATGTTTTTCACCTCTACTGTGAAATTGCATTTTAATGAGTGTTCCTGTTTTATACAGTGTATGCATTCTTTAAAAGCCTAAAACAAGAGTTTATAAAAGTGAACACAAAACTAAGAAAGGAATAGTTTTATAAAGGGCATAATAGAGCTAACAGTAAGGATGCATTTATGATTTTAATTCAGCTTGCATGAGTAACAGTCATTAAGCTGTTACTCAGTGTTGTACATATACATGGCTAAACATTTCTTAAAATGTCAGTTTATGTATGATTCAATACAGATTTGCATACATTTCAACAGCGAGATTATATTTTGTTGCATACTTGAAACTGACACTTTCTAATCTAAGCTATGGTAAGAAAATTAGCCTTGTAGTAATTATGACAAGAGGAGTGAGAAATCATTTTTGCCTCTTAAGACTTAGATCTTTGGTTATATTGTTTATTACATAAATCAAACTGATCTTGTGTGCCAGTCTTAGAATCCCAATTGGAATTTTTTGGAATAATCATGTAGTAACAAGTCATTGTTTTTTTTTTTTTTTTTGTATGGGCTGCATGTATTTTCTTGTGCATACTTTAAATGGATACTTTGTTTCCCTGATGCATCATGAAGTACAGTGATATGTGTCTAAGTACAGATAAGGTCCATTCAGCATTTTTGAAAATCTTATGTTAAATAGGTACATCCATTTTAGTTCCTCTGTGACATCAGCAATGAAAACAAGAACTGAACACACCTAGATGTCCCTGTGGCAGTGTTAGGGAATTATGTCTTCCTCAGAGCTGTGTTTCCTGCATTCTCCTGTATAACATGATTCAAGCAGTTCCTAACCCCATTTCACATATTACAACTCACCTGTAAATTGACTAATTTTAATACAAGTCTTCTATTTGATATGGAAATGATGGTTTAAATAGGTCACATTGACATTTTGTTAGTCCAAAAGCCAACAAAATCCAACTTGAGGAACTACAGATCTGGCTTGCATGGCATTGCTGCTGTGAATCCTTACTGTTTTAGGCTCTATGCTACTATCTCTTCGAGGAGCTCCACTATTCCTTCTTTTCAAATGACTTTCCAAATGCTCCTAACATTCGTGTGAAGTTTTATATATTTTTTTAATGTTTTTATTTTCCAAACAATATAATGTTTAACAATACAATCATCAATAAACAAGTATTATAAACCTTTATATACACTATGTACAACCGACCTGAACAAAGGAGGGAAAAAATAATAAAATATATGAAATTAGTAATAAAAAATTATAATATTCAATTAATAAATTATAAAGTTACACATTAATTATTTAGGGTTCATTTTTCATGTCTCAATAAGAGTTATTTTTTTTTCCCCAAGGATTGTTTGTCCATGTTTTAGGTGAAATTTCTCGATTCCTTCACTTTAATTTCTAATGTCGCTGTTTCTTCCATCAATCTCATTAATTCTTCCAGAGTAGGTTCTTGTGAAGATTTTCACTTTCTAGTTATACATTTTCTTGCCACAGCTAGTATGGACCAAAGTTGGTATATGTCTTTTTTATTCATTCCAATAGTTTCATTAACATTTAAAAGGACTAAAGATTTGGTTAAAATAAAGGTATCTGTGAATATAGCTCGGAGAAAAATAGTAATTTCTTTACAGAATTTTTTTATATTAATACAATCAAAAGATATATGAGACCAATCAGCTCTACAGTTTAAAGAACATCTCCAACAAATGGATTTATCAAGTGAATTGAATTTGGCTAGTTTATCAGGTGTAATAAATGCCCTGTGAATATATTTCCATGTAAATATTTTCCATACTTGTAAATTAAATGTTAAGTTAACAGAACATAAAAGATTTGTTTTACTCTCAGTTAATAGATTAGTGTGACATCCTTTTGCTATGAAATTCCAATATCTTGCATTAGGGTTAGTTTTATATGTTATCAATATTTTGTATAATTTTGAAATTAGATTCGTCCAATTATAATTGTCGTAAATAACTTCAGATATTAGACTTATCAAATTTGGACTAGTTTTATAAGGAGAATTAATAATTTTATTATTAAGATCCTTAACATATGATAATATGCTTTGTAGTATCAACCAATCTGCTGATGGAATGTCATATTTATTCTGAATTTGTTGAATGTCTAATACTACTTGATTCTCTATACAATGTTGCCAGCAAGTGATGTTTTTCCCCTCCCATCTAGTTAAAATAACATTATGAATTTTACTGAATAAATTCTTTGTAGAGCTAAAGGGTATTATCAAGTCTAGCCAGATCTTAATATCCATGTTAGTAAATATAAATCTTCTGAATAAATTGTAAATATTATTTATATAATTTAAGTTTGTTGGTTTTGTTATATTATATTGAATATTAACAGTCAATATGTGCCACATCCTATTATTTTGTTCACTTAATATACAATTTTTAATTATTTTATTTTCATTTAGAAAAATAATACTGTGCAATGTTTTCCATGTTGAAGAATAATTGGGATCTATCCAATTAATGATAGTTCTTAATATGGAAGCTTTTATGTATGATTCTAGATCTGGAAGTTTAATTATTCGTGTGAAGTTTTGATGCCTGCAGTGAGTCATATTCTATAATACTGTCAAAGATCATACTATTGCTGTAGATAATCTGGATATTTTAACAGCTTAAATTAGCCAGTGGCTTTGCTGACATCAGACCAGTTACATTTTAGGTATTCCAAGTTTTAACTCTTTCTTGTATATGATAAATTTCTTCTATATGATACATTTGTTTCCAGTGCATCTGGTTTTGTTACTAACTGTGCCTTGCTTGTGCTCTTTTTTTAACTTTAGAATGACTCCACTTCTGTCAGTACAGTCTGTATAGTATACTTAGTTTATAATGGGTGTCTCTGTGAAGGCAGATGTGATAAACTGAGGGGCTGCCAGCCCAGCTAGATAGAATTATGCAAATAATTCTATGTCATTGTAAATATTAATATGATCCACAGGCTTGTTTCACACATGTAAAGAAAACTGTTATGTGTTGCACTTCAAAAATCTAACCACAGTGCACCCTGCTGGAAGAAAGCTGATAAAAAAAGAATTTTACAACTGTGTATGATCTCAAGCTCAGAGACAGGATGTCTGGGCTAGGATATTCTTTCTATTGTCCTAAGACATAGATAATTACTAGGTTTCACATGTAAAGTGTCTTTTATTGCTGTGGCTTCCTGGCAGGTGCAGATCAAAAGAAATGTTAAAATTTTGAGTTCTGTGAGCCTGGGAAACTTCAGCAGAAGTGTTAAGAATGATGTAATCTGAAATGATGCAGCAGTAATGTGTATTATCAATTTAAGGGCCATTGCAGAAAGTAAGAATGGCATTTTGTATTTTGTTCTGAGGCTGACAACAACTCACCAGCACTTTGCCTTGTAAGTAGGATTAGATCTTAGTATTTCTCTTAGAGATAGAAATAGCAAGATTAGTCTAGCTGTTTTCTATATTTATGCATGACTATCCGACAATGTCGTTCTAAAGTATTTCCTGTGATTTCTGAACTCTCTGCTGTCACTGTGCTGAATGAATAAGTATTGTCTTGTGTTTTTATTATTTATTATTAAATATTTTAAACCTTTCAGCTGTGGCTATTTTGTGTAGAGATAATGTAAGCTCTAGAGTACTTGCATGTATTTGGTGATACTGTATAGGCCACTCCTAAACAGACTTCAAGTCTCAGTCACACTTAATATTTGGATAACAGTAACATTGCACAGAAGAATTGGACACCCTTTGGTAAGGGCCTGTATAGTAGCTGATAAGTGTAGTTGGTGGCAGTGGATTACTACCTTATAGCCTGGACAAAAGGGGGAATAGCTAGTGAACCTGTGTCAGCCTTCCCCAGGAGTGTCTGCGTGTTTGTATATAAATCAAATCTCAAAGTGTGTGTGTGTGTGTGTGTGTGTGTGTGTGTGTGTGTGCGTGTGTCAGCTATGTGGGAAGGGACACAAAGCGCTGGTTGGACAGAGAGGGTTACTGGAGGTTTTGGCTTGCCTACTCGGCTGAGATCTGAACCATATAGCTGTGCCAGTGGGGAATCTTATTGGGGATCTGGAGAGAAAGGGAGAAACCAACCCCAGACTGACTATGATCTCTGTGTCCTCTTAAGGAAAATGATATTTTAATGTGTGTGTACTTGTTATCCTCCCAATATGGACACCCCTCACTGGTACTAGTGGTGAGGACTGAGGATCCATGAATACTGGGTCAGTGCACAGGTGTCACATATCAATTGTTTGGCACTGGTTGGATATCCACATCAAATATTAATTGTTTGATAGTGGTGAGTTAGCCACATCACATAATAATTGGCTTGTACTGGTGTGAATAGTGAATTCATGTAGCTTGTACAGTGTTCACTGAAAGTGTTTTTGTACTCTAAATCAGCCGTGCAGTGAACATTCAGAGTTCAGATCACAATTGTTTTATTTCTTTTGTTAGCTTAGTTATTCAGGGAGAGCAGGCAAGCATGTCAGCAGAGGAGTATGTTAAGCTGACAAGGAACCAGTTGGCTGAAATGTTCATAGGTTCATAGGTGTATACTAGGCAAATGGCCCTGAAGCCTTTACAAGCCTAGCCCATAGCATTACCCTGGCATTATGCCACCCAACTTTAGTTCCCAGTGTCTCTGTCGAGTAGAGCCACTGGAGTGATCCCCAGGGTGAATTTTCTATTTCCCATCAACTCATCAAGATTTCTCATGAAGAGGGCCAGTGAGGTGCTCTGCTTGACATGTATGAGAAGTCTATTCCATAGCATGGACATTCTCTGGGTTATAAACCAGTCCCTCCAGCATGTTCTGTTGATTGTGCTAATGAGGTTGAGGTCTCTGGAGTGTGTGATGTGGAGGGATTGGGATTTGTTTAGATGTAGCATTTGTAACAGAGCTGGGTCAGACATTGCTTTGTAAGTCAAGCAGAGATCACCTCTAAGTAGGCGATATGAGACAGAGAATAGTTGGAGTTTTTTGAGTCTGTCCATATAGAACAAGTGTTTACGGCCTACGATCATCTTTGTGAGGTACTCTCCAGTTGTTGCAGGTGTCTAATGAGGTACATGCCAAATGAGGCATTGTACTGAATGACTGACCTAATGAGGGAAGAGTAGAGGGAGACAATGGCCTCTTTCTTCCTGGATGCAAAACCCTTAGAAATGAGATGTGCCACATAGTAGGACTTTCTGACCACAGTGGCAGTGTGGTGGTCAAAAGAGAGGTTGCTGTGTTCCCAGATCTCTTATAACGCATGCTGTGCTCAGTGGACTAACATCGATGTGGTAATTCATGGGAACCAGGTTTTTCCCAAGGGGGATGACAACACATTTTTTGGCATTGACCTTAAGGCCATGGTTCTGACACCAATTATTGGTCTCAGTGAGACCTTTCTGTAGGATGTCAACATGACTTGGAGAGTTAATAATAGCTCCCAACTTGCAATCGTCTGTGAACTTTGTCAGCCAGAGTCCCTTTGTGTTGACCTGGACTTCAGAGATGTATATACCAAACAGGAGAGGACCCAGGACTGGACTTTGTGGGACTCCACTCGTGATTGGTCAGCAGTCTTTCTTGGAGTCAGCTATTTTCACATTTTGGGTTCTATCTGTGAGCCAGTTTGCAACCCACCTAGTGATATTATTTATTTATATTTATTTATTTATTTATTCCAGTTTGATGACCGGGGAGGTCCACTGGGCTCATGGGAGCCCATTTTCAGTAGAGGCCCGGGGAGAAAAGCTCCAACAATACATAGTTACATGAATAATTACTAAGAAACTTTGCATTACTGACAAATAAGCAGGTAGCATTCATAAAGAAACAAACAATTACAATTTTGTTTAAGTGTAAAAGACAGGCAAATGGCCTTGTGGCTAGATTTTACAGTATATTTATTTATACAAAACACAAATGAGCAAGGTTAGCTAGGTGAGAGGTTAGCCAGGAGTAAAAGCGGAGGAGACCTTGAGAGGTATAGGGTGAAGAGTACAGTTGCATTTCCTGTTTGAGTAAAGGTGAGAATGAGGAAGAGTTTTAAAGTTTTCTTGGTTGTCGCAGGTCCTAAGAGTGGAGGGAAGAGCATTCCATTTTTAGCTAAGGTGAAGGAAAGCAGAAGTTGACCAGTTAGGTGCTTGGGTTTATGGATGGTGATTAGGTTTTGGTGGGTAGATCTAAGTGGTATATGGGGAGTATATTGTTGTAGGATTTTGGATAGTGCAGGGCACTTGGTAGGTTGGAATGGTAGTCTATGGGCAGTCGGGATTTGGAGAAAGTCAAGTTGGTTATGGAGTTCAAGCCAGTTTAATGAGTGAAGGGAGGAACAGTGATGAGAGGAAGATTTGGCTTTGGTAGCAAATCTGGAGATTTTATTGTAACATACTTCTAGTCTGGAGGATAGTGAGGAGGATAAATTAGTAAGCAGAGGGGAGCCATACAGTAGAGAGGGAAGAAGATAAGTAGTGGCGAGAGTTAGTCTGGTAGCAGGAGAGAGGAAGTGGTTGTTTCTATAAAGTAGGCCGAGTTTTATGTGGGTTTTCTTTATGTTTAGCTGGGCGTGAGTATTAAATTTTAGGTGTTCATCAATGGTTACACCAAGAAGTTTGGAGGAGGGAACGACCTCTAAAATGGAGTTGTTATGGCTGGTTATTTGGAATGAATTTTTATCAATAGGGGAAGACTTAGAAGGAGAGGATAGAAGGATTTTAGTTTTGTTAGCATTCAGTAGGGACAAAGCCTGAGGTAAGGCTGTGATTGAACAGGGCACACAGGTGAGGTGCCAGTTCACTCTGTAGTTCATGTAGAACACAGCCAGAGATATTTTCAGGTCCCATAGAAGCTGTATTCTTGGCCATGAACAGTGCTGTTTTAACCTGTGCAGCAGTAATACTGGGTGCCTGGCAATCTACTGGTATTGTGATTGGTCCTTTGGTGGGGGAGAGAGCGGTAAAGTTGGCACTAAATATGTTAGCCAGTATATTGGCAATATGTGTTGGCTTGGTATAGGAGGTACCATGGTGCAGTAGCTCAGAGCAAATCTGGGTATTGCCGTGGAAATTCTTTACATAACTATAGAAGGCCTTGTGGTTGTCTTTACTATCTGCTGCAATTCTGTTTTCATAGCTAGCTTTAGAGGATTTGATGTGGGATCTCAGCTTATTGTATAGGCTGATAAGGGAGTTTTCCATTCTTGGGACTTCACCTTATTCCGCATCAGTTTCCTCCTTCTGTTGTAGCATTTATTTATGGCAGGGGACCACCAGATTGGCTTACTTTTTTTGGAAGAGAGTGTCTTGGTT